>NC_086228.1:940000-957500 GCF_036321145.2 Pelmatolapia mariae | reverse complement strand
AGACCCTTTTGTTGTTCAGTGACTTCCTGTTTTCCTCGCCGCTCCGGCTGCTCTGAAATTAAAACTGATTCTTAAAATGTGTTGGATTCAGCTCGGAGTACGAGGAGATCACCATCGACCCGGTGTGCAGCTGGAAGCCCGTCCCCGTGAAGCCCGACCTCCACGTGAAGGAGGAGCCCGACGGCCCCGTGCTGAAGCGCTGCCGGACGCTCAGCCCCAGTCACATGGTCATGCCCAACGTCATGGAGATGATCGCCTCGCTCGGCCCAACCCCTTCCTCGTCCTCCTCCACCTCGGCGGTTCCCCCCTCCTCTTCCTCCTCGTCCCCGATGCCCTACCCCTCTCTGTCCGGGGGGGGCAGCGGCGGCAACAACAGCAGCACCACGCCGGAGTACCCCGGACCCGGATCAGGTAGGATGCTCCACCTCACAGCGGCGAGTCCATCACTTCCTGTGCTGGTCACGTGTATTAATCCGCCTCTCTTCCTCAGCTCCGTCCTTCCCCACGCTGTCAGCTCCGTTCTCCGACTTCAGCGGTCCGGGGACGCCCAGCATCGGCGGCGACTTCTCCTCACCCGGCCCCCCTCCCCTGTCCTACCAGTCGGAGCTCTCCAGCGCCCTCCTCACCCCTGACAAACCCCCCCCTCACCCGCTGGCTGGACAGGTACATCATCATCATCATCACTGCTTTAGATTTGTTCTGACAACAAACACAACCTCCTCTTCTCCAAAAGTTGATTCTGTTCATCTGGACGTAGCGTTTTGTGTCTCCTTCCTTCCTTCCTTGTGCTCTGACTTGTTTCCTATCACTGTTTTCCTCTTTTATCTCCTTTCCTTTCTTCCATACTTCCTTCCACCCTCCTTAAATCTTTCCTTTCTCATCTCCTTTTTCCTTCCCTCCTCTCCCCTCTCTTTACTCTCGTCTTCTTCCTTCCTCTCTTTCTTCCTCCTTTCCTTCCCCACTTGTGTCCTTCCCTATCAGATGCCGGGCTCAGGCCGTATGGACTCAACTTCCCATGGTGCTCCTCTCCAGCAGCAGCAGCAGCACCAGCAGCAGTCGCAGGGTCTCCATGGCAACTCGCAAATGGGGGGTGGCAACCAGATGATGCAGCGTAGCAACCAGAATCCCCGTCTCCAAGGCGACGGCTCCTTTGGACTCGGGGGCTCGGCGGATGTTCCGGAAACTTCTCTTGACGTGAGTAGAAACAGACTCTACTTTACTGAGCTTCTAATGTGAGTAAAGAAGAAGAATGTGCTGGAGAACAAAGGTGTTGTGATAAATGTCATCGTCACAGCGATAAACAACACGACTTTAATAAATAAACGTTGTGATAAAACAATAAAACCAGAATAAAGTCCAGCAGGTCTTTAGTAACCGAGCAGGTGAGTCGAACGAGCGTCACGCAGATCAGCTGTGCTTAATCAGTAACCACTGTGTGAACTGAAGCGTGAGCGGGCCGGCGCCGAGTCTAACGCTGGTTGTCCTGGTTGCTCCTGCAGTTGCTTCCTGAGTTGACCAACCCGGACGAGTTGCTGTCCTACCTCGGCCCTCCGGACCTGCCGAGCAACAACAACGACGACCTGCTGTCGCTGTTTGAGAACAACTGAAGCGCTCGCACGGCTCCGGGGTCGGCCACGCCGAGACGTCACGGCAACATCCGAACTTTATTTTTTATCCTCGCCGCCAACATGGCGCCGTCTGCACAGGAAGGGGCGGACCGTGAGGAGGAAGGAAAACAAAATGGCGACTTTTGAATCTAAAAAATCTCTTTGATGTGTGATTATGAACTCCATGGTAACTTTATTTTATTGTTTTTAATTGTGTTTCGATCCTTCATCCTTCATTCCCTGTCAGTTCAAAGAGGCGCCACAGTGCTGCTTTCACGTACCTGCCCCGCCCACAGCGATGTCACCCAGTCGCTCTTCGTGTAACAGCACAACACTGACATCTGATTGGCTGTCAGTGTTTTGGCTCAGCCCGTGATCAGGCTGTGATTCAGGTGATTCCAGTGCGGTGGCGTGCAGTACACGAAGGTGCGGCTGGCGTCCTTTGCGGTTCCAGCTGTTGGTGGGTGTGGGTGTGAAACCTGTGAAGGCAGCATTGTGGCGCGTCACAGCCGGGCGTTTCGGTGCAAAGATGGCTGCAGACGAGCTGTAAGCGGCGTCTTTTCCCACGGACACGTTTTCCTTTCTCACTGGAGATGCTGATGGGTCCACGCCTGGCCCCGGCGTGCAACACGGACCTCCCGATGACCAATCAGAGAGAGGCGACACGGGCGGCTGTAGCTTCTCAGCCCCCTCCCCTCATGTTATGAGGGTTTTTTGTAAGCGGGCTGGTTGACCTTTGACCTGGCTGCGGTCTGCACATGTGGCTTACTCACATCTGGGCTGAAGCTGCAGCGACAAAAGCTGGTTCATCTTCATCATCCTGTGTTGTTGTATAGTGACTTAGAGTCCAGCAGTTGTGGTGTCTCCATGGAAACCTGTACACGATGATTCAGTAACGATGCTCATAACATAAAGTTTGTAATTTAATAAACAGACACTGGAAAGACACGCAGAGGCTGCGGCGCTTTCATCACGGCGAAGAGCCCGAGGTCTTCATCGGGCATCGACGTCCACGTCCACACCGCTCATTACTCGCGCTGAAACGAGTCCCCGTGAATGAAACAGGAAACGTCACAGATTTAATGTGACGGTAAGAAACGGGCTGGTGTTTGATCGACGACACGTTCGGTCAGAGAAACGTACAAAACGGCATCTCCTTAAATTTGCACATTTCTGAATGAAGTCTGGCACGTTTTTCTCACAGGTTAGATTTTGGTGCTGAGGACGTGAATTCCAAAGTAGATTCCACATCCAGTTTATTCAGTTTAACATTCAAACCTCCGGCTCTGTGTTCAGTAAACTGTAATCTGGAATATTGTCGATATTATGTTATGAATTAAATCCAGACTGATGGAAAGAAAGACGATCTAAAAATCAGTCAAACTTTGAATGGAATCTGGTGTTGGTGGGTGCACCTGCTTTAGCATCTAACAATTCAGTTTTATAATAAATCATCTTCACGGTTGGTTCAAAAGCAGAATTAATCCAGTCAGGATCATGTTCTGAAATCTGGTTGTTCAAGGGTTTTTTAGTCCTAGACTATGGATTACTAAGGATTAACCAATCCCAGCACTGGGCTAGAGACTGGATTACACAGGAAAAGTAATAATAGCCAAAAAACTAGAGGTGATAAACAGTGAAGAGAATGACACACAGATTACATCTTTTAAAAAGCCGAGCCCAGGATTGAATCCAGATATGTGAGTTTTTAATTCCTTGATGAAGGACGTGAGCGCAGGAAAAACATTCTGGGAACAAAATCGAGCTAGTGAAGATTTATAAGATTTCAGTTAATGAAACATGATCAGCTTATGTGCAGTGAACAGAAAGTCCAGTGCACTGTAAGACATAGCACATGCACACCTTGATTTGTTGTGAGGCTGCGTGGAGGGCGCTGAGGTTTTTGCAGGTTTTACTGCGACGGCTGGACACGGAGCACATTTACAGCACTGCGTCTTTGTTCCCTCTCTCACAGACGGCTTTCTTAGTTGAACTGATTCCTCGAGGCCTCTCCCGGTATTCACTGCTCCGTTATTTTAAGAAAAGCTGACCTTAAGGTTTTAAGCAGGAAGCCTCTCTCTCTCAGCACCTATGTGATGAAAGGTCATTAAAGGTCACTGATCGATAGCTCGCTGAACAGCAGCTCGGCGGCATCGACATTGAACGATTTTCCCCGTTAAGCCTCTTAACTCTGACCTATGAATCATTCATGCAGCACAAAGGCTCCTGACTGGACGAGGAGCTGGTGTTGTGTGCACACAGACACCTGAGCGCACTTTACACTGCCTGTCACTCAAACGCACCTGTTCCCATTTCTTTAGCTGAATCTGAAAACTGATAACAGTTTAACATAAAATAATGGTTTTATACCAGTGAGCAGAGTCCCAAAGAGCTGTGAGCTGAAAACTTTGTACATCTGGGAAGAACAATTGTGAGGCCTAAAAGTGTATCAGAAAGTCACATCCTTAGGAAAGAGGAAGAATCCACCCGACACAGGAGAGATGACCTGGAGCTTCAGCCAATCATCTTCTGTTCCCTGAAATGAGAACTGTTCCTGAAGACCCTCACAGAGCTGCTCACACCGTCAGACTAATGTTGTGTTTGCAGGTACGTCAGTGAATATAACACTACATGTTTCACATTTTGAAACATGTAGTGATTCAGAATCACTGCATGTTTCACATTTTCCTGCAACTGATGGGGGTGGGGGGCTCAGGACTTTCGCACAGCAGTGTGGGGGAATTTGACCCTTTAATCAGACTGTTACGGTGTGTTTGGGGTGCTGCACGCGTTCTCTGTCACTGTTTACAGCTGATTTCCTGATGAACCTCCTGCAGCTGTGACGTAGCTCAGTCTGAGTCTGCGCGCTGAGCTGGGGTGTGCTGCTGAACTTCGTCTCGAGCTTCTATCGGCTCGCGCCGCTGAACTTTTCCGCGCGCAGTAAATTTCCACGATGAGTAACTCCGCTCTCTGCAGGAAACACCGGACCGCGCCCCGGCCGCGTGACCGCGCCCCCCGGCGGTGGCAGCACGGTCCCGCTGCCAGACTTGACGTTCACCCCTCCCACCACCTCGTGTGCTCTGCTGCCATTGGAGGTTCGCGTTGTCTATTTTTGTAGCGCGCGCCGCTTTGGCACTAGAGAGATTCACTTTTTCCTTAAACTGGACGCCGAAACGGGGCGGTGCTCCGAGGACAGGAGCCTTCCCAACACTCAAGCCCCGCCCGGGCGGGTCGGCCCGACATACGAATAAAACGCACCGTTAAACTCTCTCGTCCACTTAGAGAAAAGCTTTCGCTATTCTCTCTGCTGGTTGGATTAAACACACTTCAATCAAATAATCCCGTGTTACTGACTGGTTCGCTGGGATTTCACGCCGCCCACTCGCGTCTTATATAAATTCTATCCTCGGCTCTTTTTCGGTTCCTTGTGGTCCGTTGTATCTTTTCGCCGGAAAACTCCTCAGTCCTCCGTTTCCAGCTCGACCTACTGAAATGGCCAAACCCAAAGTTTTCTTCGACATCACCGTTGACGGCAAGTCCGTGGGCCGGATCGTGATGGAGGTGAGGCCGCTGCTGCGGTGCGCAGGGCGGTAGTTTATCCCGGGGGTCGGTGGGGCTTACTGCTACTGAATTTAGCTGGCGGTTAGTAACCGCTGCTGGGTGCCGATAGTCACCTCTGCCGCGGCTCTTCCTGGCAGCGCGGACCGGGCTTCAGCTGCTGGGGGCAGCCTCCTGTTTCCTTGTAGCATCACAGCAGCTAGCCGAGCTGTCACGAGCGTGTTGGGGGGGGCCGTGTGCACGTGTTTGTGGCTGCTCGCCAGCGCCGCTCGGTGCGCGCTGACGGGCCGCGGAGCGGCGCTCCGGGGCCGACTGCAGCTGCAGAGGCCGCCGTTAGCGCGTAGAATGCAGCTAGTGTGATTTTTGGTGTCAATGTCAGCGTCCCGGGACTGAACGACTCGGGTTTGAATGCCTGTCTGCTCACAGCCATTAGCCCCCGGTTGATTGGAGACCAGCGGGTTGGCTGTGGTCGGAAAATGTCTCAAACTCGAGTCACATGGAGGCGCAGCCTGGGCCCGCGCCCCTCGGAGCGAGTATTTTACCCGCCGACGAATGAGCGATGTTAATGCTAGTTTTATTGCAGGCTCTTTGTTGCGGCTGCGCGGCCTTCGCAGACCCGGGAAAGCCGCGCTGCTGTCGGCGAACTGTCGCCTGTTTCAGGTGAAAGGGGCGGGGAAACGCTTTTTCTGAGGCTCGTGTGATAAAACTTGAGTAGCCGGTTCTGCGGCTGTTAGCTACCGAGGCTAACTGCGCTGTTCCCCGTGTTTGCTTCTGGAATCTTCCACTGAGCTGGCGCGGTCCGCGGGGGGAGGGGAGTTGAGATGCGGATGTGGGGTTACCGTGTGGCCCTTTGTTCCCGGTGTGAGAACCTAACCTTACGTAACCGAGCTGCCGCTTATGGAGGCGCTTCGTTGGCGGGCTTATGTTTGTTTAACCGGGTTAACTGCAGGCTAAAAATAGCTAGCATGAGTGCTAGCCGTCCAGCCATTTTGTGCTTGTAGCAGCAGCACGTTATGGGCGTTCCCAGCATGCACGCGTTAAAAACGGCCCAAACCGGGAACGGCTGCATTCCTGGCAGGGTTGGGGGGGGGGGGTTGTGGGGTAACCGGAGCTTCCCGGTGCTCGCAGCAGATGGAGGATAAATGATGAAGGTGCAGATTGTGTTTTTGCTGAGCAGGCGCAGCAGTTGCAGACCTCACCCTGCTGCACCTCTGGTCATGCCTCCGCGGTGGCGTCACTGCTGTGGGGGCCCTGCAGAGGCAGTGCTGCAGCTCTTCCACTTGGGCTGAGCAGAAGTCGGCCGGGCTCGCTACGTTTACCTGCAGCGCCACGGAGCGGGCCGCTGTAAGGCTGCCGGGCGGGCTGAGCAAAGTTCACCATGGCTGATAAACCTCCGGAGTTTGGCTGGCGACCATATGTAGTAGCTGCCGGCTGAGGTGGTGTCTCGAGATCAAAGTCATCCCTTCCCTCTCTCTGAACTTTGTTCCTGCAGCTCCGTGCTGATGTGGTGCCCAAGACTGCTGAGAACTTCCGCGCCCTCTGCACCGGGGAGAAGGGATTCGGCTACAAGGGATCCAGCTTCCACCGCATCATCCCAGACTTTATGTGCCAGGTGAGCTCAAAGTGCATGTTCTACAGATCAAGTGAGAGCAGATTTAATAATACACTACAGTACTCCTTACCTGTGTAAACATGTGATCTGTAACGTGCCTCTGATGTCATAGGGCGGCGATTTCACCAACCACAACGGAACTGGAGGGAAGTCCATCTATGGCAACAAGTTCGCAGATGAGAACTTCAGCCTGACACACACCGGCCCCGGCATCCTGTCCATGGCCAACGCCGGCCCCAACACCAATGGGTCTCAGTTCTTCATCTGCACCGCTAAGACGGCATGGTACGTACGCGCTCGGGCCCGCGCTTCACAGACAGGAAGTCAGACCCACGCTGGTGCACTGATGAGATGTAATATTCCTGCTCTGGGTTGTGTGCTGGAGTGTTTTATCAAATGACCAGAGGTAACGGTTAGATGGCGTCGTCATCGGCCTCCGGGAGCTGGGAGTCCGTCAAACATGACGCCGTTTTAGTCTTTCAGTTAAACCTGAAGTATAACTGCTCAGAATAAAATGTTTATGGAACATAAAGTGATTCTAACGTCTGAGACGGTAACGATGAACACGAATGACCTCTACTCAACTCGGCCCATGTTCACGGCTGCAGACGAGGTTTAATCTCACAAAGAGCTCGAGCGATGAAAGCGCTGATCTAAAACCGCTGTCAGCGGGTCATTGTGGTTTAAACGTGCGCTGGTGTGGGAGGGAACTGCACGCGGTGGAAACCCAAACTCAGCCTGCAGACACAAACAGGACTGACCCACACGGTAACCCTGTCCGTGGGCTCGGCTCTGGTCGCACGGGGAATCGTTCTCGTGCACTCGGAGCGTCTCGGCGTCCATCAGCAGATCCTCCTCGCAGCACACTTGTTCTGCGCGTCACTCACTCCCTCCTTAGGTGACTGCTGGTTATGGCTGCAGTGAACCCGCTGTGGCTGACATCACGGGGCGGCCCCATGTTTAGATTTAAATCTCTCCAATCAGCAGTGTTTAGTCAGGACGTGTCGTGGCGTGCAGACAGATTCACGATGCGTTTGGTGGCGTGGGCTGCTAGTTTCCTCAAGCATCCTCTGGTGTTTCCTCGGCTGAAGGAGGTAATAAAGGAAGCTCGTTTTTGAGCAGGCGTCATGGTTGTCTTTAAGCTGAAGGTCGGAGGTCAGTTTAGTGTATTCAGACTGTTTGTCTCACTGTGTCCTGACGGCGCTCTGTCTCCGCCCACAGGCTGGACGGGAAGCACGTGGTGTTCGGCAGCGTGGTTGAGGGGTTGGACGTGGTGAAGAAGATGGAGTCCTTGGGCACCAGCAGCGGGAAAACCAAGGGCAAGGTCGTCATCGCCAACTGCGGGCAGCTCTGAGCTCACCGCCCTTCCTGCCCGCCCGTCCTGTAGCTGCTCCCTGTTTAGGCTCCACCCTCCTCCATTCAACATTCCTATTGATGGAGATCCATCTGATCCCCCTCTGCCCCCCCCCCCCCTTTTTTTTTATTCTGTTAAATCATGTTGCTGCATTTGTGACTTTGCCTTTTGGAAGTTTCTTTTGCATTAACGTTTTTCCACAAAGTCTTGACGGTTTTTCGTTAAATCAAAGAGAATAAAACAAACGATGCCTTGACAATTGAAACGTGTGTTGTGATGTTTGAGTGTCAAAGCTCGCCGTCCGCACGCCGCCACCCGGCGTGGCCATTTTAAATTGTATTTAAGAAGGACAAACGTTCTGAACTTCAGCAATAAAATTTACCTGGAGCCGAACACCTGAACCGTGACAGGAAGTGATGTCACTGTGAAATGTGTTCTAACAGAGTAAATCTGGAGTGTTTCTGCTGAGCTGTGTGGGTGATTGGTGTGTAATCTGATTACTCTCACAGGTGCAGGCCTTTTTAAATTGTTAACTGACACCTGCTGGTAAAGCTGTGGAATTACACCTGAACAGGAGGGCGGAGCTGACAGCACTGCACTGATCACAGAAACACGAGGTTAAAGTCGCTCACAGCGGTTCAGTGAGCATGTGGCTCTGTGGTGTGTGTGTGTGTGTGTGTGTGTGTGTGTGTGTGTGCGCGCGCGCAGCAGTGTAGAAAGATCGTATAATGTGCATTGCTGTGTTGAGAACCCACAGGTGTGTGACTGCAGGTGGAGCAGCTCCACGCCTCACCTGATGCCTGACTCTGCTGATGCTCTCATATAACATAAACTGAAGATTTTCCTCTGAACTTGCTCGAGCAGAGCCTCCACCAGGGAGGAGGTGTTTGGTGTATCCAGGTAACTTCAGGGTTCACTCAAACCATTGTGGTTCTTTGTGCCGTAAACCTCACCTGCCTCGGGCCCACATCAGGAGTCATTGTCGCCTCGTCGGTGGGTGGCATGGACACCCAAGTTTTTAAACTGATACCAAAGGTGTGTGTGTGCTAGAGGCTGAGGGTAAGCACTGATGTGTTCTTAAAATGCCTACACTGTATCTGCTGACATCATTCAGATATTATACAGCGGGTAAAACGGCGTTGAACGCATCACCGCTAAATATATTTCTTAAGTTGCTGTTGAGGTGTCGTTACAACACCTCCGATCCACATGTGCAAAGACATCAACTCACAGGTGTCCATGAATAGTGTTTCATATAACCAGCAGAGGGAGCACTTCAGCCTTGTTGCTGTGGATGAAGAGCGATTGATCAGTAAATTAATAAAGCTTGTTGTATTAGCCAATCGGACCTGATCAAGGCCCCTCCTTCAGAACATGTTGGAGAGAAAAAAGTGAAGGCAGTGACTTTGAGATCATCGAGGTGGATCGGTGCTAGTGAGAGGTGAGGCGTCAGCTGATGAACGTGTCAGCATGAACTCTGGATTTGGACCCTGCTGCTTTTCTGTGCAGACCCGGAGAGGTCGTGTGCGCTCTGTAAATGCTCGGCGACGCGTTCGGTAAACATCGGCTCAGAGTTTAGTTTGCTCTGCGTCACAGGTGGTGCTCTGTGTGCGTGCTGAGGATAAAAGCCTCAGGTGTGCAGTTTAACCTGCATCAGTCTGAACTTGTTGCTGCTGTTTGTGCGCCCGCCTACACACTGACACACAGGAAGCAGCAACAGCTGCAGTTCCTCAAATGTCCAGCAGAGGCTGTTCGCAGAGTGAGGCGCGTCTATGTGCATGTGACTGAGCTTTGGGAAAAGTGCTGAAAGACTTTTGGAAATATCAGACTGTTATTGTTTGTGGCCTTCTGATTGGCCAGCATTTCTTCACGGTGAGGGTTACATCATCGGCTGTCGCTATGGCGCGCTCTTTTTCTGTGTGTGTTTTTATATGGCCGGAGATTTTTCAGGATGAAAATGGAAACATGGGCGTGGTCTGAGTCAGTCCCCACAGACCGCCACGTTAAACATCCAACTTTACAGCATACGCAGTGGCCCCGCCCCCTAATAATGCACATTTTAATCCAGGTAAGTTATAAAATCATCATCCCCCTTACAGGTGTTATGAAGGGAAATTACGTATAGACACCAACAGTGCTGGGAATAACGGCGTTACTTTTTTCAGTAATCTAACTAATTACTATTTCTATCGTTACAATGCCGTTACCGTTACTAACAAGAAAATATGGTGCGGATGTGTTAATATTTTTCACACAGTTGAAGTCGTCTTCCGCTTGCTGGGAGCTAGGAGGGCAAAACAATCGCATGAGTGCTGCTGAGTAAAAGTATAGTCATGGAAAACCAATCGGAGGTAGACGTGGGCGTATGTTCACATACAAACAGATAAGCACAGTAACAAAAGTCAAGGAGAGCGCGGATAATTTGAAGGTAGCTTTTTTTAAGAGGAGGTACAGACGTTACGTTACTAAGGCAAGAATCTGTATGTGAAATGTAACTTACGGCCTGGAACAAAGTGCTTTTCCACATCAGTTGTAAGCAATTTGAATCTTACGAAGCTCAACGTCACAGGCTAAACAAAACTAGTCGCCAAGAAAGATGCACATGATATATAATGCGGTGTGTGGAGGCCAGTGTGTGAAGGACAAGGCCAAGGCAAGTCTGCTGGCAGAGTGCCGGAAAGTTGTCCTTGACAAAGACCAGCGAGCAGGTCCCAGCACACCAGCATGCCAACCTAGCACAGCCACAGAGGATGACTTTCCTTCCTTTGAAGATGAGGACGACACCTCTGCTACTGCAGAAAGTCAAGTCATAGATTATTTCAAATCAGGATCACATGGAATGGATTCTGAATAGATATGCACTGAATATTTCACTAAGATACAATGCAGCCACGCCATCCAGTGCCCCGGTACAAAGACTGTGTAGCCTTGGGAAGCTCCTCTTCTCTCCAAAGAGGAACAGACTCTCTGATCAGAAATTTAAGAAGCTCCTTGTTTTGAGATGCAACCACTGGTTTAATGGCTACGATGGATGGATGTAAGGGGTTTGTGGATGCGGCAAGAGTTCTTCATGTTTAAAAAAAGCAGAGGACTCTGTAATAAACCTCAACTGCAAGAACAGCACGTGTGACTTCAAATAGATTGTAAATGGCCATGGAGTCGACACTTTGTATTACCTGTTTACATTTTTATACTTTATAAAAATGTTTTAGTTTTATTGTACAGTGTTACTTTTTCATTGAAATCATTTCAACTATTTCCTTTTGCATGGAGAAAAATACTTGTTTAGCCCGAGTTCTCTGAAGCTGTTACAGTTTGGCTCATTTAATTTGCACTACATTTCTTAAAAAGCTTCATTTAATGTAACACTTATCTGACAGCCAGCTGCAGCCTGTTTATGTGCAATAACTATCAAAGGTTCTGACACATCTGTTGTGTTTTATTGTATTATTACAAATTAAAAAAAATAATTCTCTCTACAATTATAAAATATTATCTGATTTGTGTTTTGTCATATTATCACAGTAACGTTTGAATATCTTGATGCATTCTCAATCATCCAGGAAAGTAAATCTCCAAAAGTTGATTCTGTTCATCTGGACGTAGCGTTTTGTGGGAGAAACGTTTCGTCATCATCCAGGTGACTTCTTCAGTCTCAGCTGACTGCAGGTTTATAAACAGTACATTTGCATAATGACTGAAACCAGCCCACTGAAGGAACAATGGGCTGGGAGGTCAGTTCCTTCATCATAATTATGCAAATTCTCATGACCATTGATCAACAACCACTGATCAAAGACCACTGATCAATGGCCATGAGTCCCATTCACAGAGAGTCCAGATGAACAGATTCCACTTTTGGAGATAACGTTTGAATAGTTTGTATACATATATATTAATGTTTACTGTTAGTTCCTTCTGTTAAGTGTCCGTTTCCTTCAATTATATATTTAGTTTTATAACACACTGTTGCATATATGTTTTAGTATGTTCAAGTATGTTTAGTAATTTATATTTTATTATTTTAGTAACTTTGATTAAGACGCATCCAAGTTATTTTACATATTTAAACACTTATTTAAAGTAACGCAATAGTTACTTTTCCTAGTAATTAATTACTTTTATAATATTGTAACTCAGTTACTAACTCAGATACTTTTTTGAAGAAGTAACTAGTAACTGTAACTAATTAGTTTTTCAAAGTAACTTGCCCAACACTGGACACCAAGCAGTTTGTGTATCAGTTTTAACATGGGAGTCTATGGGGACTGAGTCGCTGCTGCCTCTGGTGGACGTTAGAGGAACTGCACGGTCACACTGCAGCTCAGCGAGTGAGTAATGAATAATAAGGGTGGAGTTTGTCCCACAGAGCTGTCAGTCAAACCCCACCTGTGCCCGCCCACACACCTGAGAAGAGCTCAGACCAACTTTCATTGACTTTTATTGGTTGAAGTGACAGTGATGGAAAAAGTGTGGCAGCTGCTGATTGGATGAACCTGTGATATGAGAAACATCTAAAACCTTCTACAGACTTAAATAAAGAGTTCATGAGTCCGTCAGCAGCTCCCCTCTGCCGTCCTCCGCTTCTTCCCAGAATGCCTTGTTTTCCGCTGGCCCTGCTTCGGCCGGGGCGCGCACACCCCCTGGCCCTTGTTTTTGCCCGTCTCTACCCGGTCCACGGCGGCGCAGAAAAGCCCCGCGTCGCAGTCGCAGCGTCCCAGGTTCCTCCTCCGCTTGGTTGGACCTCGCAGCAGACAGGCCTCGCCCTCCACCGGGATCCGCTGGCACCGTTTGCCGGTCAGGTACCGGACGCAGCACAGGCCGTCCGCGCAGTCGCCGGACCGCACGCAGCTCGACATCTCCAGAGCTGAAACGCACACACATGTCAGCACGCCCGCTTCCTGCTGCAGTGCACTCTGGGAAAGCAGCACATGCTCAGCCTCTCACCTTTGGTCCTGTTGCCGTCAGCGTCCCTCTGTCCTCCCGTCACTCTGCCCGCCTGTCCGTCCGCCTGTCCGTCACTGGGGGACGGCCTTCTGTCAGCTCTGTTACTGCAGCGCCCCCTCTGCTGCACACAGGTAAGAATCATCAGACAAATGATGTAATCTAGGTTTACTGATATGGCACCAAATAATAACAGTCGCATTAACGCGCTGTATCCTGTAGGGCAGTGATGCACAGTGGGGGCGGGGCCTCCTGGTACTGCAGTTATAACGTGTGCAGTTACTTATTTATATAAATGTAAAGTGAATTCAAACTGTAACAGGAAGTGCTCATGTGTGATGTCACTCATTACTGACATGCACACTTTAGCAGCAGCGTTAGCCGTTAGCAGTTAGCCTTTGTTTATGTTTGTGAATAAAGTTGTTGAGGACGTCATCGCTGCGTCTCACTGAGTGAAGACGTAAAGTGTTGAAATCAAAGTGTCTGAGTATCTGTGAGCGCTGCACAGACCCGTCGCTGTGAATACATGAAGCCTGCAGGTGGAGGATCAATAAACCTTTATTATTCACTTTGTTATTAATTTACCAAATTAAATTCCAGCTAACAGGAGACAGACAGGGGCTAGGCGGTACTGACCGGAGGTGCGTTGCATTGAGTCGAAGTACATGGCGGGATTTGTCGTCGGTGGGAGTTGGAATTTGTCTCCATCCTGTCGTCATGGGAACGATCCTAAAAGGTGAGAGAGTGATGTCAGAGTTAAAGATGGCTGGCGCCAAGCAGCTGCTTTTTGTCTCTTGAATGAATCTTAGAAAAATTTAATCCATCCACACAGAGAAGCTGAACCCTGTGAAGACGCGCTCCTCACAGACTGATTCATCCATCAGATCAGTGATCAATCATCATTGAGCTGATCAAGATCTTCATCTGAGACAACAAAGCTTCACGTGAACAGAAACTCCACCCTGCTCCAGTAATGACAGCGTCACCTGTGCCTGTGAAGCTGGACTCTTGTTACCTGCTGCTGTACACAGATCCTTCACATCACAGCGACGGCAGGACAAAACCCAGAAACACGTTTACCAGAAGTATTAAATGAGTGTGCATGCAAAGAGAGCAGGACACGCGTCTCGTTTTGTTTTTGGCCTTTAAGGCTCTTAATCTGAAAACTCAGCAGACAGGAAGCTTTAACACTGGAGCTTCCTGCAGACTGGTGAAATGAGGCCTCGTGCACGAGCAGCGAGGGATCAGTTTAACGTCTCTAAAGCGACCCTGAAGAACCGCTTTCACGATTTCAGCGATTTGCTGTCCTGATGAATCTGAAAGTTGAAAACTTTCTCTCACAATTCATATTTCATCCACAGATTTATTCAGAGCATCACAGACTTGCTCCTCTCCCTCTCGCTGCTGCTCCTCCCTAAGCTCTGTTGTGTTCGAGGGGGTTCGTCCTCCCCACTGACACCGACACCTTTCTGTGGGTTTTCTTTGCTGTGATTTTGTGCTGTGTAAATAAAATTTAAGTCAAACATACTGAACTAATCAGATGTAATAAATTTTCTTTCTGCTGGAAAGATTAAAGGAAGCTTGAATGGACAAAGCAGATTTTTAAGTTGACTCTTGATGTTAAACATTCAAAAATATTAATACAATTACTTTTAATAAATGTATCAAAAATAATTTTTAAAATAAATGATTGAGCTTCTGTCTCAGGTTTGAATAATTAGATCCAACTTGTAGCACTTTATTGTGAACACCTGCTTATTTATCACTTATCCAGTCAGCCAATCAGGAGGCAGCAGTGCAGCATGAACAGGTGAGGAGCCTCAGGTCGCGCTTGGCTGACCAGAGGCTTTCGACGTCACGTAAATGGAATAAACAGGTTCAGGAGGAAGGTTGTGCAGCGGGATGCAGAGTGTGAGGTTTCCTCGTCTTACCGGCAGCTCGGAGCTCTGCAGCGTCGACTCTTTGGAGGATCTGATGGTGTTTGAGTCCAAAGCCAGACCGCAGACCAGAGACACGCACAGGACGCTGCGCAGCATCCACATCCTCCAATCGATCAGTGGATCAGTCGGGCGATAACGGCTTCACAGCTTCTTCAGTTCCTCTGAGCTCTTCACGAGAAAATCCTACAGAGCTGCGTTTCCTTCAGTCATCAGAGCGAACCTGCAGAGTCTCCTGCCTGCTTATCCGAACAAAGCTCGCCTTCTTCTACCTGCTGCCTTCAGGTGCGCTTGTTTTTTATACCCCTCCCCTCCCCTCTGATCTGCCCTCTGTCAGCCGCCGGGTCCTCAGAAGTTTTTGAGGGAGCTTTTGAAGCTCCAGCAGATCAGTCGGCGGAGACGGTGCCGCCGCCGCTTCCTTCCTGGAAGCCCCACGGCCTCTGGTGAGGCGGGAGTCTGTTTGATATGTGACACCGCAGAGACCACAGAGAGATTAAAACACACCTGGAGACACGAGACAGGTAGAGCCGTGTGTGTGTGTGTGGTTTCACTTCATGTGGTTTGAAAGGTCACCTTAAAGACTCATTAGAGCTGGAGCTGCGTCTCTCAGGCGGGCGGATGTGTGAGTGTTTGCAGGTGATTAAAGCTGATTTAAGAGATGACGACACTGAAGCAGGCGCTTCACAGAGCAGAAGAAGAACTAAAGGAACGTCAGTCTGCCTGAAACAAAGGGTTAAGATGAAACATGAACGATCTCGAGTGCTTGGATGGAGACGTGGTCGTGCGATGGCGCGCATCAAAGCTTCTTTGCTTTACTGCGAGCGTGTCTGAAGGAGCTTGCGGCTCCTAACACGCCGCCCCGGGAAACGCTCACGCGTCCCTTTATAGGAGAGACAGAGCTGCTCACACACGAAACAGCGTCTGAGCTCCTCAGACGCTTCAGTGTGATGACTTCTGCGTGCTTCTGCGATTCGCTGAGCAACAGTTTCAGACTTTCACTGCTGGATGAGCCATCCACCCACACTCAGTGTTTGACCCGTCTTCTTCTGCTGCGTCTCAGCTTCTGGACCAAATCCTGACGTGTGGAGATGCAGTCCCGCCAGAGCTCCAAGCTGATCTCATTGCGACGTCCTCACAGACCAACACCTTCCAACCATCCAGGAGCAGCTTGGAGTGTTTCCAGCAGGATGGAGCGCCACTGAGCGAAGGTGATCGCTGACATCGACAGTCTGGAGACATGTTCAGGAAACTCCACACCTTCACCCCATCCAGACTCTGTCATCAGTCCTTAAACGCTCAAACTCTCAGTGTCACAACTGATGAAGGTCCACACAGTTAGTGGACTCAGGCTAGCTCAGGTGTATGGACAGGTGTCTGCAGCAGGAGGAGGAACAGGTGAGGATGAGTTCAGCTTCTGATTCTGCTGGAGCAGGTGGCAGAGTTTTACCCAGAGGCAGGGAAACGATGGAGGGCGTTCCTCTTTCCACGGGAAAACTCCAGCTCGGGATTACAGGTGAGTTTCTTCAAAGGGATGGCAGAGAGACATCGACGAGCATCAGAGAGTCCGATCGCACAACAAACACAGCGAAAGCAGCGAAAGCTCGAGCTGGTGCTTAAATACAGGAGGGTAATGACCTGATAATGAACAGCTGTGTCGGCGGCAGGACCTCCCCACATACACCTGGGAGCAGTGGACAGGAAAACTGGGAGGGAACCCGGACCATGACAGCCATGTTATGTTGTAGTCTTAGTGAAAGAAGGTGTTTATTCCACCCAAACCAGTCCCAATTTCCCTCTGTGGTCAGTGGTCCACCTGCAGTGGCTCCATGAGCTCCAGGCGGGCCTCTCCCCGCAATTTGAGCATCGCTGTGTCAGCGTAAGAGAGGCCCAATGAGAAAAAGATGGCCGACATGTTTACTGTAGTTCTAATTGTATCTGCTGTTATTACCCCTCTGCACAGTTTGACTGACACTGACCACCAGGGGGCAGCGCATGTTCTTAATTGTTTGCTGCTTAATTGTGACGTTAAATGTACAAATGTGCACACAAAGACTTACCTGGTTAAATAAAGGCTATAATCACTGCGCCCTCATGTGGTCACATGGCCTATTTGCAGTTTACCTTCATCTCCAAAAAAACACACAGCGATGTTTCTTCACGTGGTGATAACTTTTTTTTAAAATCAACCAGACAAAGAGGGAGCTAGCAAAGCTAGTCTCTGTGTGATCACGGACGCTGCGTCCTCCGAGCTGCACCGTTAATGCTGGGCCATATCTCCAGGTTTAGGAGCAACATGTGGCACCATGAGTTTCCAGGAAGCTCTTTCTGATTTCAGAACGATGAACGAGCCTCACTGAGCTACGTACAGTTGGCCTGAAAGCAACGGCTGACCTCACAGAGTCTCGCTAACAGTGTTGCTAATACCAACTTCATAATGAGCACGTGTTCTTGATTCAACACGTGATATCTTTGTGTTATTTAATATAAT
>NC_086228.1:895000-935000 GCF_036321145.2 Pelmatolapia mariae | reverse complement strand
GGACAAAGGGCAGTGTTTAATAATAAAAGGAGGTTGGTCCAGCAGTTGAATTAAAAAACAAGCGGACATCATCACATGGGAACACATTTGTTAAAAGGTCCTAATTTATGTCTCTAAAATGTAAAATCTCTAAAATGTAGACTTAAGATGAGATGTCTAGAATGCAACTCCTTTGGCTGAAAAAATAAATAAAATTAATTAAATAAACATTACCCATGCGAGAATAATTTAACTGATAAAATGTGAATAAAAACAGGTTCAGTTCACAAAAACTCATTGATAGAAAAATCCTCATTCATACCTCTGGGGTGCAGACTCTTAAAGCGGAATATCCAAAATGCTTCTCTTTTTTTCCGGATAAAATTAAAATTACCACCTGTTTGGTTTAGTTTAATGGCTTCAATGCCTAGAAAAAATAATGGTGAATTTGGATGTTTATCATTGAAGTGTCTTACAACAGGGCTGGTTAGATCATTCCTCTTGATCGAACTTCTGTGTTCATTAATTCGATCTTTCAGAGGGCGGGATGTTTCTCTTATATATATTTGTATTGCATGGGCACTGTATCATGTAGATTACATTTTTAGTTCTGCATGTGATACAGCCCTTTATGGCAAAGGTTTTGTCACCTATAGGCAGTGTTGGGGAGTAATGGATACATGTACCGCCGTTACATATTTAAAATACAAAATATGAGTAACTGTATTCTGTTACAGTTACCGTTTAAAAAGGTGGTATTCAGAATACAGTTACTTTACTGAAATAAATGGATTACACGGCGGTATTTTCCTGTTTCATATGTTCGGCTATGCCCTCTGTTTTTGGTTTCCACGCCCCAAACAAAACAGGCATTAAGAGGCTCTGATGCCTGTGTCTCAACCTTGCGGCCCATGTCACCTCTACTTGCGGCTCGCATAATGAAATAATGAGGAATGAAAAATAAGAAATATTTTAAAAAGTTATTCACAAAAATGATTTAATATGAAGGCAATAGCAGAGTGTTACAGGCATAGCCCTAAAGCATGTAGCCTGATGGGCAGTGTAGTCCGTGCTGCAGGGAGAATGGACTGCCATACCCGTTATGTGTCTGTGAGCGAGGGAGGGAGAAAAAGGAAAAGTACGAGCTGTCACCGAGCAGAAACGGGAGCTGGAAGCATGTAAATATAATAATAACCACTGCAGCCAAGAAGAGTGCCTGACGAGCCCAGCTGTAAGTAAGCTATTAAGACTCGACTGTACGCTGTGTTCGTGTTTTCCTCCGAAACAATAAGTTCCGTTGGAGCAGCCTTTCAACGCCTCTCTCTGTCTCTGCTAGCAAAGTTGACCCAGACAACAAACTAAAGCTAGTTTTCGGCTACGAGCCCGACACGAACCCGACATATTAGCCAGAGGTCCCTTTACTACGGTTCGGAGCCGCAGACCTGTTTTATATACGCGCGGAATAGTTTTCTATACGAGATCACTGCAAAAAGTGCAGCCTTACCTAATGTCCACCTACTGTTACTCATTTATATTAAGATTTAAACATCTAGTTGGTATTGGTATGGAGAGTAACCTTCAGTAATAGTAATAAATCACACAGCAATAGTACATTCATGTAGTTGTAAAAAGCATGATAATATATTAAGTAATCCAAAGTATTCAGAATACGTTACTGTCATTGAGTAACATAATAGAATACGTTACAAAATACATTTTGGGACATGTAATCTGTAATCTGTAGTGGAATACATTTTAAAAGTAACCTTCCCAACACTGCCTATAGGGTCTTTGAATGATTTAACATTTTTGGTGTATTGACAATTAATGCATGCCCCACACTTGAAATTACCTTGTAGGTTATGGCTTATCAGGGTTTTATCTGGAGTATTAGGGTCCTGGGAAGCTCTAACAAGCCTATCGTTAATATTCCTTCCTCTCCTGTAGGTTATCATTGATGGTTCTTTAAAGGTACCTAATAAGTTTGGGTCATTTTGAAGGATATGCCAATGTTTTAAAATTATTTCTTTAATGGTTCTGGTTTTTGGTGTAAAGGTTGTGCAAAAGACAAGGTCAGGTTTATGTTTTGGAGATTTCTTAGTTGCTAAATAGAAATCCCTGCTTACTGTATTCACCTTCTCTTCTGCAAATCTTAACCAGTCCTCTTTGTACTTTCTTTCTTTAAATTTGTTCAACATCTCTTCTTTGCTCTCATTATATTCATCCCGAATTTCACAAATACGCTTGAGTGTAATCAATTGGCTTAGAGGGAGGCTCTTTTTGAGGTGGTTCGGATGAAAACTTGCAGCATGCAATAATGTATTCCGATCAGTGGGTTTAGAATACATAGAGGTGGACAGAGATGTGTCTTTTTTTGTTACTTTCATGTCCAGAAAGTTAATTTCTGTACTGTAATTGAGGGTGAAACATAAGCTGCAAAATGTCCATTAAGGAATTCTACGAACTCTAGTAATATAGAGACTTGTCCTTTCCAGAGTAAAAACACGTCATCTATATACCATTTCCAAGATACAATGAATGGTAAATAAGGGTTATTTTGGTGATTATATAGAATTTGTTCTTCCAGATGACCAACAAAAAGGCAGGCAAAACTGGGGGCCATTTTGGTTCCCATTGCAGTGCCAGAGATCTGAAAGAACTACAGTGGCTTGCAAAAGTATTCGGCCCCCTTGAACTTTCCCACATTTTGTCACATTACAGCCACAAACATGAATCAATGTTATTGGAATTCCATGTGAAAGACCAATACAAAGTGGTGTACACGTGAGAAGTGGAACGAAAATCATACATGATTCCAAACATTTTTTACAAATAAATAACTGCAAAGTGGGGTGTGCGTAATTATTCAGCCCCCTGAGTCAATACTTTGTAGAACCACCTTTTGCTGCAGTTACAGCTGCCAGTCTTTTAGGGTATGTCTCTACCAGCTTTGCACATCTACAGACTGAAATCCTTGCCCATTCTTCTTTGCAAAACAGCTCCACAACTGCTCTGTGACGGCCTCAGAGGTTGTCTAAGAGAATATTGGGAGCAACAACACCATGAAGTCCAAAGAACACACCAGACAGGTCAGGGATAAAGTTATTGAGAAATTTAAAGCAGGCTTAGGCTGCAAAAAGATTTCCCAAGCCTTGAACATCCCACGGAGCACTGTTCAAGCCATCATTCAGAAATGGAAGGAGTATGGCACAACTGTAAACCTACCAAGACAAGGCCGTCCACCTAAACTCACAGGCCGAACAAGGAGAGCGCTGATCAGAAATGCAGCCAAGAGGCCCATGGTGACTCTGGACGAGCTGCAGAGATCTACAGCTCAGGTGGGGGAATCTGTCCATAGGACAACTATTAGTCGTGCACTGCACAAAGTTGGCCTTTATGGAAGAGTGGCAAGAAGAAAGCCATTGTTAACAGAAAACCATAAGAAGTCCCGTTTGCAGTTTGCCACAAGCCATGTGGGGGACACAGCAAACATGTGGAAGAAGGTGCTCTGGTCAGATGAGACCAAAATGCAAAACGCTATGTGTGGCAGAAAACTAACACTGCACATCACTCTGAACACACCATCCCCACTGTCAAATATGGTGGTGGCAGCATCATGCTCTGGGGGTGCTTCTCTTCAGCAGGGACAGGGAAGCTGGTCAGAGTTGATGGGAAGATGGATGGAGCCAAATACAGGACAATCTTGGAAGAAAACCTCTTGGAGTCTGCAAAAGACTTGAGACTGGGGCGGAGGTTCACCTTCCAGCAGGACAACGACCCTAAACATAAAGCCAGGGCAACAATGGAATGGTTTAAAACAAAACATATCCATGTGTTAGAATGGCCCAGTCAAAGTCCAGATCTAAATCCAATCCAGAATCTGTGGCAAGATCTGAAAACTGCTGTTCACAAACGCTGTCCATCTAATCTGACTGAGCTGGAGCTGTTTTGCAAAGAAGAATGGGCAAGGATTTCAGTCTGTAGATGTGCAGAGCTGGTAGAGACATACCCTAAAAGACTGGCAGCTGGAATTGCAGCAAAAGGTGGTTCTACAAAGTATTGACTCAGGGGGCTGAATAATTACGCACACCCCACTTTGCAGTTATTTATTTGTAAAAAATGTTTGGAATCATGTATGATTTTCGTTCCACTTCTCACGTGTACACCACTTTGTATTGGTCTTTCACGTGGAATTCCAATAAAACTGATTCATGTTTGTGGCTGTAATGTGACAAAATGTGGGAAAGTTCAAGGGGACCGAATACTTTTGTAAGCCACTGTAGATGGTAATTTGGTAGACCTAGTATCAAGGAAATGTTCCAAGGTCTCTAGGCCTTGTGTCTGATTAATATTGATATACAGGGATTCAATATCTAAAGTACATAGTATTGTATCCGTATCAATTGGTGGCAGATCTTTGAGAAAAAGTGGGAGCTATCCTTTATGTAAGACTTTAAGGACGGTACAAAGTTCTTTATGTGGAAGTCTACAAAGCTTGATATTCTTTCAGTTAGACTACCAATTCCAGAAACAATGGGTTTGCCAGGTGATTCTTCTAGGTTCTTATGAATTTTTTGTAATATGTATAAGAAAGCCCTCAAGGGTTGTTCATTAAGTAAAAATGTTTTCTCCTTCAGAGAAATGTCCCCTTGGGTCAACCCCTCTTCAAGTATCAATTGTAGTTCTTTAAAATATTCTTTTGTAGGGTCAGATTTAAGTTTTTTGTAGAAAGTTTGATTTGCTACTTGTCTTAAGATTTCATTTTCATATTGAATTTTGTCCATTATGACAATGGCGCCTCCTTTGTCAGCAGATTTGATGATAATGGATTTATTCTGTTCCAGTTCTGCCAGTGCTTTCTGTTGGTCATCTGCTAGGTTGTGTGAAGAAAAGAAAACATTTAATATGTTTTTCGAGTTCTAGTTCTGTGAGTCTACAGTATGTATCTATCAGATGGTTTCTGTTCTTAGGAGGACAAAAGTTGCTTTTAATATAAAAGGTACTTTTGTGTACAGTATTGTGGGAAGATTCATTATTCATAAAAAACTATTTGCGTCTAACATCTCTAAAAAAATTTTTGTAAATCTAAAAAGAGTTTCAGTTGACTTGCAGACAGAGTTGATACAAAAGAAAGACCAAGTTCAAGCACTGATAGCTGAGCAGGGGTCAAAGCAGTGGTACTCAAGCTGACAACAGCTGACTTCTTCCCCGGAATTGGGATCGGGTCCATGGACGGTTCAGTGAGTCTTTTCCTTTTTCCCCGCTGTGTGCGTTTGCATTGGGGCCGCTCCTGGATGGAGTTTCCAAGCAGGGCTGGACTGGGACAAAAAATCAGCCCGGGCATTTTGACTAGTGACCGGCCCACCATGGTATTATAGGGAAAAACATAAAGCCTTTATAATAAACTTAAACCTACACCATCCTCCCTATTCTGCTATTCTAAACAGTCCTTAGCAAAAATATAAAGCAACCTAATTTATAATTACATATACCTCACTAATAGGGTTGCCAACTCCCAGCAAAAAAAGAAAAGAAAAAAAATAGGGAACCCCCCCCCCCCCACCACCCCCCACCCTCTGCCTCAAGATGCTTAATTGACAAAACCGATTTTAATTTAATGCACGTATAAAACAAATGCACAAAAATCTATTATTTTTCTCCAGTTATTAAATAGATTCAACATCTTTCTTCAACAGAATTGCAGACTGCACAGATGGTACCTTCCCAAAGGAAAGAATACTATAACTTACTATGGTATATACTAGACTTATATTTAATGAATACAATAATGGATTTCTATACATTTGACATCAGATAAAAACTTTGGTTGTAAGCTTCAGATAATTATTTATTAAAAGCGAGACATTTTAAATGAGAATAAGAAAGAAAAGTATTTCTTTGTGCCCCCCTCTCCCTGTTAATGCCCTACCTGGCCCCCTGGCAACACTGTGCTAGACCCGCCCCTGCACAGTTACCAGCTGTCAGCTACATAGAAAAGGATGCTGGTGTTATTTGTCTCTCAGAAACAGTTCATAACTTCAACTCATTCATGTCACCTAAAAGGTAAACCTGTTTCTCCATCACCTGTTCAGCTCTGATGATTCAGTAAGGACATCTCCTGGTTTCATCTTCATGTTTCCCTCTCACCACATATCCAAACCGACATCATGACCAGCAGCTTTACAGCTGTGGCTCCAGCAAACATCAGCTGATATTAGAAAGTAATATTAAATAAATTCTAACAGCAGCTGATCAAGCTTAAACGTGCTGCTGTTGTTTAGCGCGACATCCGCTGGTTTCCTCTTTCTGACACAAAGTGATAAACAAACAAGAGAGAAAAGCCGATCAGCTGATCATTGATCAGTTTCATGATTGAATTAGCAACTTTCTAGCTGAAGAGGAACGGGACAAATCGCGTTCCTTTTCACCTCAATTTTAAAGTTCGACCTCCTCGGCTGTAGTTGGTCCAGCACAGAGTTGATCATGACCGACTGGCCAATCCACCACCGTTCATTTATACCGTTAAAAAAGAGAAAAGAAATAAAACCCCATCGGCCCATGAAAATGAAAAATCATGAGCGGCCCACCGAGCATGTATGCCCGATGGCCAGTCCAGCCCTGGTTCCAAGGGGGGAAACTCTGTTTGGTCCAAAAAAGGATATTTTGACTGGTAGGGTAATTTGTGCTGTGGCTTTTTCTTATTTGTGGTAGTTGAAGGAAGTCTGTGTTTTCTTAAACCAAACTTTTTGTTGTGTTTGGCGTGGTTCAGTGATCGTGGCAGCATTGGTAGTTAAGTTATGGGTATCTTTGGACCACGGGTATATAAATTACTTTCTGTAGTCTCTCTCATCTCTTAGGAATTTGGTTCTTTTGAGGTCCTTTATTTCATCTTCATATTCCTTTAGTCTGAGATCAGTTTCCTCCATTTGTTTCAGCACATCATTATTGTTTCTTGCCAAAACCTCAAGGTGTTGTTCAGTCTGTAATATTTCATTTTGTATCTTACTCTCTTCCTCATTCAAATACCTAATAGTAATAGCCATCAACGCACAGGAGCATTTGTTGAGGACACTGTTCCATGCAGTAGTGAAAGCGGGATTGTCTTTACCAAAAGATGGCGGCTTGTCAATATGTAGTCCTCTTGGGATCATTTCTTTCCTGATGTAGTCTGATAAGGTGATAGCATGCCATTTGCTCCGGAGTATCTTTTGGCGTGCGAAATAGAACTTCCTCAGGTGATCTGCTGCCTCCTGATTGGTGTCTTGTTCAAAGAGTGAAGAATTCCTCAAAACTTCTATGGGATTGAAGCCACAGAAGGCTGATGCTCCTTGAATGTCATCGTCTCTTGTGGTCGAGTGGGACGTGTTGTAATTCTGATGTTGTTGCTCCATGGTGAGTGTGTCTCAGAACCAGAAGAAGATAAATCACAGCAAAAATTTCTGGCACAAGAGGATTTATTTTTTATGTTTTTATTCTAATTTTATCAGTTAAATTATTCTCGCATGGGTAATGTTTATTTAATTAATTTTATTTATTTTTTCAGCCAAAGGAGTTGCATTCTAGACATCTCATCTTAAGTCTACATTTTAGAGATTTTACATTTTAGAGACATAAATTAGGACCTTTTAACAAATGTGTTCCCATGTGATGATGTCCGCTTGTTTTTTAATTCAACTGCTGGACCAACCTCCTTTTATTATTAAACACTGCCCTTTGTCCATTTTTTTTTGTATTCATAGTATTTTTCTTATGTATTTCATGCATGTGTTATTTTGAACAGGTGGGGATTATGTCTCCTCCCCCCGTCCTCATCATTAATGATCTAGTCCAGTATTTACTTGGGCGTGACTTAACCAATTAACCAATACCAACCTGTTATATGTCAGCTGATCTATCTATGAAGTTTTTGTTGGTTATTTTGAATTTTTTTCTGTTTCCTGTCTTGTATTTAAGCAATTTTTTACAGTGTTTTACTATGACCCTGATGAAGGCCACAAGCCGAAACGCGTTGGTCAATTATTAAAATTGTTCATCTTCCCTTAAGTGTTGCTGGAGTTCCTGCATTGTGCTTGCTCTGTGGGCTAACAGCTTTGGTCCTGTTGGTGTAAAGGTTTGACAGCTTGTTGAAGATGCTGTACTTTGGTATCAAGCTGTGTTTTATGTGTAGCGTATTTTAAAAGACTCTCATTAAAGACTGTACTGCTCACAGAGGAATGAGTACGCTTGTTAGTAGATAAAAGTTTTTTTCATCTCGTCACCACAACAGGCGCTTCATGTGTGATTTGGCAGATGAACTTCCTGATGTAGCCCCAGAGGGATTTGTGTCCCGGGATCAAACCTGGGAGCTTCTGCTTATTAGGTTAATGAGTAAAGCACTATGGAGCTGCCCCGTGTTTTAGTAGGTACCTTCATATAATTGGCACATTAGATTAGTTAAATGGAGAGGACTGACAGGCTGTTGATGTTAAAGCCGCACAGATCCCGACAGTGCAGACAAACCTCCACGTCTGTGGTCTGCAGGCTCAGGCTGATAATAACAGCATGTTCTGCTGTTTTATTAAAGATTAAATGTGATATGAAGAAGCTCCCAGTCTCTGTGCAGCTGCTCTTATTGCTTCAGGTCCTTCAGGTCTCGCTGCAGAAACATGTGTTTGCATAACGACTGACAAAAACAGCCGTTCTCCTGACTCTGGACAATACTCGACTAAACGCACAGTTATCGTCTGTAAATAAAGCTTTTCGCAAATATTTAAATGAGTTGGTTTGAGTCATGTTTGCTTTTTCTTACTTTGGAGTTTGACTCGGGTGCATGTTTGTCTTAATTTGGTGGAGCTACATGTTTTATGAACGGTGGTTTTGGTTGATCTTGAGGAGACTGACGGATGACCGGCGTGTGTCTTTGCAGACATGGCGTGGCTCCATCAGAGTCGAGGCTCACCCAGACTCGTCCTGGTGGTGGTTTGTGTCGCTCTGCTGCTCGACAATATGCTGCTCACTGTGGTCGGTGAGTAACTGGCGCACACTCCACGAAACGACGCATCACAAAGACCAAATATCTGATTGTGAAAAATCTCTTTATACCACGGGAACTCTTTTAGATCGAGCATAGATCGAACTCCAGCGCTGTGTTTAGCCTGTCTTTGTTTACATTTCGCTGAACTATCTTCATAAAAACTGTCTTCAAATGTCATTGTTCCTATTTGCAGTTTAGTCACAGATTTGTGTGCAACGATCGCTGGACTCTTTCAAGACTGAAGAAAAGTAAAAACAGAAAGATTGTCGGGCAGATCTACACCTTTAACATCAGAATCGTATCAGAATGTTTATGCAGGTATGGGTGGACAGCTGTGACTGATTACCGTCGCACTGAGGATTTTCAGGGAAGGTGTGCAGCTAAGAGAATAAGAGAGGACAGTAACACTTCTAAAATCCCTGAAAGAAGAACTCAGAGGATGGAGCTGCAGTCTGAATAATAATCTGTCCACATACTTTTGGCCGTGCAGCGTCTGAGCCGATCTGTGACGCAGCCGGAAACCTCGAGGTCGAGGCCGTCTTTAGCTGTTAGACTCAGAGCTGCAGAGGTCACACACACACACACACACACACACACACACACACACACACACACACACACACACACACACACACACACACACACACACACACACACACACACACACACACACACACACACCTCCTGACCTGGACCTTTACAGTGGGCTGTATCTGCTCTCCTTTTGTCTCCGCTCAGATTGAATCTTCTTCTTCTTCTGTGCTCTTTCATCCTCTCATGTTTTGTCTGCACAGCTTTAAATAATTATTAAACATCCAGTAGGAGCTGTCTCAGATGGAGGACCACATATTGTTGTTGTTACTGATTACAGTTACTGCCTGCTCTGAATGATCTGTCTCCGTCCTGCAGTACCGATCATCCCAACATTCCTCTACGCCATCGAGCATCCGAGTCCGGAGCCACAGACCGCCCAGCCCTCTCTGCTCCCTCTGCCCGGCCTTGGTGCATCACGTCTGGGCACTGCACCCTCACAGCCCCCCTCCTCCGCCTTCAGCCTCCAGACCTCCAGACGGACCTCCCAGCGCCTCCACCTGCCTCGGCCCAGTACCAGTGCACCGGTCCAGGTTACAGGGCCGACCCTATCGGCTCTGGTGTCCCTGTTTGATAACTCGACCTTCAGCCTGACTGACGTGAGCGCCGGCACCGAACCGGCGGACCGGACCTCAGTGACCGCGGATGTGCAGGGCAACGAGACCGAAGTAGGTGGAGACCACCGATACCTGACCAGCCCATCACTTCATGATCAATAATCAATCAGCTCTGGTTCCCCTCTGTTTCCTTTCCTTTCTCTTTCCTTATTTTGTTTTCTCGTTTCCTTTCTTTTGTCTCCTCCTTTCCTCCTTTTGTTTCCTCACTTCTCTCTAAACGTTATTTCGCTTCCTTGTTTTGGCTTGTTTCACACATTACCTTTATCCCCTTTCCTTTCCTTTCCTTTCCTTTCCTTTCCTTAGGGCTCTTCCTGTCTTCAGGACAGTTTGTTTCTGGAAGAAGAAAATGTTCGAGTTGGTTTGTTGTTTGCTTCTAAAGCTATCATCCAGCTGCTCGTCAACCCCTTCGTTGGTCCACTGACTAACAGGTAATATTATTATTATTATTAGTAGTAATAGTAATGTTAGCAGTAATAGTAATGTTAGCAGTAATAGTAATGTTAGCAGTAATAGTAGTATTGAAAGAGAACATGCAGACAGGCTGAACCTTCTTGTTCTGAAACTGAAGAATGTTTTTCTGTCTGCAGGATCGGGTATCACATCCCCATGTTTGCTGGTTTCATCATCATGTTTGTGTCAACCATCAGTAAGTTGTTGCACACACACACACACACACACACACACACACACACACACACACACACACACACACACACACACACACAGGTGTGTTTTCTCTGAAGTGTGTGATCCTGTGTGTCTCTGTCAGTGTTTGCCTTCTCAGGGACGTACGCTCTGCTGTTCGTCGCTCGCTCTCTGCAGGGGATCGGCTCGTCCTTCTCCTCAGTGGCAGGTCGGCACAGAACACCTGAAGCAGCAAACAGTGTTTAACAGCACCTGTACTCTCACCTGTACATACACCTGTACTCTCACCTGTACTCTCACCTGTATTCTCACCTGTACATACACCTGTACTCTCACCTGTACATACACCTGTTCTCTCACCTGTACTCTCACCTGTACATACACCTGTACTCTCACCTGTACATACACCTGTACTCTCACATATACGTTAGGTGAAGCATCCTCTTGTGGTCCTGTGACTAAACTGTTAAATGTGGCCCTGGCGCCGGAGAGTTCTCCCTGATCTAAAGGTGTGAACAGATGTGTTCGTGTTCAGGTGCTGGATGATGATGACATCATGTCCTCGTGTCACGCAGGTCTGGGCATGCTGGCCAGCGTGTACACGGACGATGAGGAGAGAGGCATCGCGATGGGCGTGGCGCTGGGAGGACTGGCTATGGGAGTCCTGAGTGAGTCACAAACACAAACTCAGAAAAACGTGTCGCTACAAACCACGCGAGAACGTTCAGTCTGCTGATTGGCCACGGCGACAGAAGTGGTGTATGAACGAGTCGCCCACCTGGAGAGTTTAGTTTCACAGCTCGCTGTTTGTCCACTCTCCCAGAATACGAAGCACACCTTAGCTCAAACTTGCAGCATACACCTGGTACCTGTGTCTGATCCAGGTTGCATCACGTTCACGCCATAAACTAACTGCTTCCCCAAAGGGTCTGGGCGCAGCTGATTGGTCCACAGCTGAGTGTCACTACGGCACAAGTGAACTGGATGTTCACTGAATGTTGATTTGTCAGGTTTACATGATGCTGTTATTTTAGCTCTTCATATAGTTTGTGTGTTGTGTTTCAGTCGGAGCGCCTTTCGGCAGCGTGATGTATGACTTTGTGGGGAAGAGCGCCCCCTTCCTGATCCTGGCCTTCCTGGCTGTGTTCGATGGAGGTAAACCTGGAGATGAGGCTGGTCCTAATGCAGGATGATGATGATGATGGGTGGAGCCCCTGTGGCGTCAGCACATGTTTAGCTTTTTTTTGTTGTGTTAATGCCGTCGTCATCCTGATTTACCGGAGCCGCCCTCGTGTGGCCGTTAGAGGAACTGCAGCTTTTGGCCCTTACATTTTCAGCACATTAAATTAAACACATTAAACACAGGATGGTGCCCTTTTCAAAAAATAAGATCCCATTCGAGACCAAAATGAAGTAAACAGGATGATGAGCTGACAAACGTCCGGCTGACGTCACGGTGACCACGGCTTTGTTTAGACCAACCAAGGTCGCCAGCATCACTCCAGATTTTGTGTGTGTGTGTTGCAGCGTTGCAGTTGTGCATCCTGCAGCCTTCAAAGATCTCTCCTGGGGTGAGTCCACTTTGAAATCCTCTCATCTGTTTATCGCGTCGAATGTCCCATCGTTCAATTGGGAAGGTTAAATGTAAATATCAGACACATTAAAATAATCAAACTTTAACATATTATTATTGATTGAAATAATTCAGAGCTTCATTATCAGATGATGAGTCAGTGTAACGATATGTTCCTCCGAACAGCGCCATCAGGAAGAAGGAATCACAGAAACAGAGTAAGCTGGGAACCATTGAAAAACTGTCAAAGTTTGAGCCAAAAGTGGAGAAAATTGGGGAAAATTTCTGGAACCGGTTGGAAAAAAGTAAAAGGAGGAAAATAAATGTTTCACAGCAGCCTGCAGAAAAAGAACTGAACTCTTCTAGAGCAACATGTTTCATGCACGTTAATCTAGATGTTCTGAAATTATAAGGAGAGTAAAAAAATTTGATCCCAAAACATTGATTCTGCTCATCTGGATGTAGCGTTACATCCAGATGAGCAGAATCAACGTTTTGGGATTTCCTTATCTGGATGACTGAGCATCAGACATAAACATGTTTGACTTTTTCCTGGTTTCAGCGTCACGTTTTTATTTCAAAACTGAAACAAATAAAAGGCAAAAACTGGAAAAACCCCCCAGAAACAAATGGAACAAAACCTTTGTGATGAAATCTGACAAACATTAAGAAATTTTCCACTGATTAAAATTTTCAGTGACTTAAATTTTTCAAAATAAAACATGTGGGTCGGTTTCTGAGCTAATCTGAAGATATTATACGGATCAAAAACATCTGTTTAAAGAGCCGACGGTTCTTCTGTGCCTGTTTGAATCGCAGCTGTTTTGGGTTCTCGTTGGTTCTCGTTGGTTCTGCATGTTGTCCAGCTTCAGCTCGTGGTTTTATGGTTTCAGAGTGTGGAGGGAACGCCGTTACTGACCCTGCTGAAGGATCCGTACATCCTCGTCAGTGCAGGTGAGGCGACTTCATGAACAGCAGGTTTGTTTAGTAAAAACTGAACGTCTGCAGGTAAATCTGTCCGAGCAAATGCTCACATTAATATTTGTTTCTGCTCCACGTCTGAGCATGAAGGAGCAGCAGCAGGTGTGAAAAGTCCTGATCATGTTAGTGACTCGTGTAAATCTCTGTGTGCGTCTGCAGGGTCTCTGTGCTTCGCCAACATGGGCGTGGCCATCCTGGAGCCCACTCTGCCCATCTGGATGATGCAGACGATGTGCTCCCCAAAATGGCAGCTGGGTACGTTTTTCTGCTCAGGTCTGTTTGTGCCGACGCTGTAACGCTTTCCCCCGAGCTGCTGCCATCACAGTTGATTCTGATGGTGGGTAACGGCTCGGGTCACTGTGAGGGTCGGCCGGGCTGCAGACGCTTTTCACTGGACGTCCAGCCCGGCTGACTTCACCACAGAAGCTCAAACATGAGGTTTTCTGAAGGTGACCCAGGAGTCATGGAGGACCGCACCCCTTGCCTTCATCTATTACAGTTTCCAACATGAAGGTAACACTGAGCGCGCTCCTCAGTGTGTTCTGCGGTCATTGAGGTCATTCTCCGTGAAGTCGCCCCCCGGGGTGAGACGTTCAGCGCAGACTTTGACGTCATTCGTGAGAAACAGCCTGAGCTGGCCCGAAGAACCAGCACCATCTTCCCTCAGCACCACCTTCCCTCAGCACCACCTTCCCTCAGCACCAGTCTGTCTCAGCTCGGTCTCTCTGTGACGTCCCTCACATCCACACAGCAAATATCCAGTTGAGGATTCGCTGGTTGGAGACATTAAAGGAGCTACCAGGACTTTGAGGAGCAGTTGCAGAACAAGCCTGAGGTCTTTATGACTGCACCTCATACGTTGACCCTAACAGGTGTGTGCTGTGTTGCAGGTATTGCCTTCCTCCCTGCCAGCGTGTCCTACCTGATAGGAACAAACCTGTTTGGAGTTCTCGCCAATAAGATGGGACGGTGAGTACTTCTGCATCTGACCACAGGAGAGGGTTTCTCAGGGTCAGGGGTCAGCCTCTGTCTGCAGAGACATAAAACCTCTGCACAGGGTGAAGTATCAGACCTGGTGCTTAAACACCTTCAGACTCTGAGTGAGAGCTGACCTGGCAGAGCGTGTGTCAGCACCAATAAAACACTTTCATCATAGGAAACTTTATCCCGGCTCTGTTCAGAGGAGCGTTTCAAAGTGTTTCACAGGGATTAATGAGGCAAAGGAAAACCATATCAGAGCTGATCAGCAGCTCAGAGATTAAGCTTTCTTCTCCGGTTTTTAAGCTTTACATTGATCAGATCCTGCTGACAGATCCCTCGGTCCACACCACATTTCCTGGGAATCTGTCCATCGGCTAAATCAGCAGATTAGCAGATTAACTCTTCAGATCCAGTTCAGACCTGACGCTGAAGCTTTCTGGTAAACCAGCAGCTGTAAGAGGCTGATGTCTGTTTGTGTGTCTCCAGGTGGCTGTGCTCCATGCTAGGGATGTTTATCGTTGGCATCAGTCTGCTGTGTGTGAGTACGACATCATTCGCTCATCTCTTTGTTTATCCATCTTCCTGTGATTCATCATCATCTGTCAGTCATCGATCCTTTCATCCACCCAAACACCAAACAGTAACCCATCCGTCCATCATTGGTTAATGTGGATCTGTGCAGCAGTGGGAGCAGGCGCTCCTCCTGACGCTCCGTCTGAACCCGGGAGCCTTCCAGGAACCTGGATTCCCAAAATAGGCCGGCATGTAGAGAAGAGCAGATTACATATTAGAGCCTCAAAGCTTCGAATGTTCTCATCATGTGCTCTGTAAACTCTTCTTCTTCTTCCACCGTGCACGCAGCATGAGCTTTCATAGATGAGGAGTCAGTTTCTACCATCCACACCTGAGCGCACTTTTACTTTATTAGCCAGGTTACCTGTGCTGATGAGCATGCTGCCTCTCTGCTGCCTGCTGAAGCTGGAGCTCAGCTCAAACTTACTACACCTACTAAAAAAGCCCAAACTAGCACACCTGCCCAGTTTGAGCTTTAGGCAGGTGTGCAGTGTTAGCACCATCACCTCACTGGAAGAAGGTCCTGAGTTCAAATCCACCAGCTTCCTCCCACAGCCCAACGACCTCCCTGTTAGGATAATTAGTGGTTCTAAATGGATCACAGGTGTGAATGATCACCTCTGCTCTGCAATATTCCGGTGACCTGTACACCTGGAACAGGCCTGAGAACCACCTGTGATCCTGATTTAAGCAGGATATAAACTGATGTACATGTTCTGGGAAAGCCAACAGAACCCTCACTTCCTGTCATCCAACCAATCAGCATGATGAAAAGAGCCTTCATGTCAGGAAGCACACCTCGCCTTAAGCGTGATGTAACTGCGATGTTCCCTGTGTGTGTTTCAGGTTCCCTTTGCCACCAGTATCTACGGCCTGATTGGACCAAACGGTGGTCTGGGATTTGCGATAGGTGACATGTGAAATGTGTAACGACATGTTGGGTCTGCACATCTGCAGTGTTTTTACTGAAACCATGAAATCAGTGACACCCCCTCACCTGTGCTGTGGTGCTTCAGGTATGGTGGACTCCTCCATGATGGCCATTATGGGCTACCTGGTTGATATCCGCCACGCCTCCGTCTACGGCAGCGTCTACGCCATCGCTGACGTGGCGCTGTGCATGGGCTTCGCTATAGGTACCACACTCACATTTGCACAGCAGAAAGGAAAAAGCCAATGATGATATTAAAATCTCCTCCTGTTGTTCCAGGGCCATCCACAGGGGGCGCTCTGGTGCAGGCTGTGGGCTTTCCCTGTCTCATGGTGTTCATCGGGGTCATCAACATCCTTTACGCGCCGCTCTGCTTCCTGTTACGTAACCCTGCTGTCCGAGAGGAGAAAATGGTAAATAAAGCTCAGGGGTGGAGAAGAGAGTGCAGACAGGGTGGAGCGGGTGGAGACGAGTGCAGTGAGACCGGCCCTGGTGGTCGAGCTGAAGATGCTCACATGTTCGCTGGGAGTGAGCCAGATGGAATGGACAGCTCAGAGTCAGAGAGGAGGGAGGGTGGAGGATGAGGATGGAGCTGCAGAGGAGGCTCATGGATGAAGGAGGACATGCAGAGGCCCGAGGAGGATGCTGGGATAGGAGGAGGTGTTTGGGGTGGAGGGGGTGATGAGGTCCGAGACACTGAGGGCAGCAGCAGGTCCCGACACATCAGCAGGAAGTGTGCTTGTGTGTCTGTGCGTGTCTGTCTGTGTTCGTGTGTGTGTGTGTGTGTGTGTGTGTGTGTGTGTGAATAAAAGAGAAACTGCATTTCTGGCCTCTGAGGCTGGAGTGACAGATTGTCGTCCAGGAGACGATGTGTCCCGTGTGTCCTTGTCTCTGCACGTGGATTTCCTGTCATGCTTTCAGACAGGCTGTAGAACAGTAATGTCACAGATGTTTGTTTCACTGACACATTTTGCAGAGCAGCAAACGTGGCAGCGTGTCTTAGCATGACTGTAACTGTGATGTAATTACAGCAGTATTAAAAATGTCATGTGATTATTTTGGAACACCTTCACTGCACGAGCGATGATTGATTGGCATTCACTCCTGCATCGTGTGTGTGTGTGTGTGTGTTGCAGGCGATCATTGATCAGGAGTGTGTGATGCACAGGAAAAGCTACAACACAGAGAGCCGTGAGTTTCCTCTGAGCGACTACAGTGAGGAGGAGGAGACGGAGGAGTGACGCGCACAAGCTCGCCAAAACGTCCACATCGTTATACGCCACCTTCGTGTCACCTTTGCACTTCGCGATCATCATTTAGTTTTGGTGGTGGTGGTGGTGGTGGTGGTGGTGGTGGTGGTGGGGGGGGGGGGGGGGGGGGGGGGGGGGGGGGCTGTTAGTGATGTTTAGTTTAACTGTGACTCATGCTAAGCTACTGTGAGCAATCAGAATCAGCCGATGGTGGTTGAAGCGATCTGGATGTGAATTTCAGAATCTGTGTGTGCTGTTCTTGTGTTTCCTTCCACCTGCAGTCAAAGTGTTGAAACTGTACCTGAGTCTGTGTCTGACCTCTGACCTCTGACCTGTGTCACCATTAAAACCTGCCCTATCCTGGAGAGCAGCTGCTCACTTGTGTGTGCTTACCTGTCCATCACAGTGTCAGGCTCACAGTGTGTGTGTGTCCCTGTGTGTGCGTTTTCATGCTTCTTATCTTTCATTTCCCGACTTCTTGTTGCTCCTGAAAGGAACGCGGCGCTCCGTCGGGTGAAAAGGCAAACAGGAAGTGTCTGTGCAGCTCTCAGCAGTTCACACGCAGCAGCGTTATCAGTGTTAGCTCAGATGTTTTGTAGTTCAGGCAGGAGGACAGTGCTGTCACTGTAAGCTGCTGACTCGGGTGGAGGACGTGTGTGGACCTCGAAGCCAAAGGTGAGGTCGGCCTGCTCGTCCCACCCTTTACTTCATCATAAAGCCTGAAATCATCTCCACAGCTTCACTCTGACAGGCTAAGCCTCAACGTTTCCTCACATTTCAACTCAAATCAGTGAAAGGAAGAATAATGTGTGAAGAGACGCCTCACTGCGTTGCACTGTGTTGCACTGCGTTACACTGCGTTGCACTGCGTTGCACTGCGTTGCACTGTGTTACACTGCGTTACACTGCACCCTCACAGGCTCGTGTGTGTGTGTGTAATTACATGCTGTGACAGCAGATCACAGCAGCTTCAAAACATTTCCTCCTGCTTTGAAATATGAATAAACTCATGCAGAGCTGATCCCTGTGTGTGTGTGTGTGTGTGTGTGTGTGTGTGTGTGTGTGTGTGTGTGTGTGTGTGTGTGTGTGCGCTCATCAAAGGTGTGTTGGACTCTGTTTCTGATGTGGTTGTGCGTGTGTAAACAGGCAGGAAGTGCTTCACCTCGGTGTCTCTGACCCTGATTGATGGTAAATAACAGAAGAAAACATTTCAAATGTGCTGCTAATGTCCCCACAAACACGCCGCGGCGTGCACGGGTCTCTGATCGTCCCTCGTGCGCTGACATGCTTCCTCCTGTGAGTGAAGCGTGAGCTCACTGTGCAGTTATCTGAAACCTTTAATGACACTTCAGCTCATTTAATGCGATGTTTCTGATGTTTCATTGAAACTAATCTGACATCTCATTAGGCACTTTAGCTTTTCCAGGCCCGCGTACGCTTCCAGCTTTCCCAGCTGTGATTGTCATCACAGCTGCATCAGCCAATAAACATTTATTCCCTGTGAATGAATGATGGTAACTCCACACCGAGATCCGTCTGACTCCAGCAGGCCGTGGGCAGAGAGGTGTGTCCCAACCAGCAGCTCTGTTTTCCCCATATCCACACTCACATGAGGCCTGAGGGTGGAAGCAGATCTCATGTGACAGCTCAGGTCAGCTGATCCAGTTATCTTCCTTTTACAATCATCAGTTTCTACACATCTCACACCTCCAGTAAAATATGAACTCTGTATTTATTTTAGTGTGAAGTTTAAATGTTCTCCTCGTGTCTGGGTGGGCTCTCCAGCTTTCCAGACAGGTGTGTGTGTGTGTGTGTGTGTGTGTGTGTGTGTGTGTGTGTGTGTGTGTGCCTAGATTTAAATAGCACTAATAAAAATAAATAAAAACAAAGCAAATAATTCTTACATCTTGAATAACAGCGTGTACAGCAGGACATTCTGTTTTTTAATGTTCATAACAAAATTATTGAGTTTGAATGAGCAGGGTCACAGGGAGGGAAACATAAAAATACGATATAATAATGTGCAAACAGACATTCAACAATAAAGTTTGTGTTTCTAACGAGCCTGAAAGTGAATATTTAGTGTGAGCAGCTCTCTGTCAGCTCTGTGAGGATCTTCAGTTCTCCAGACTTCCTGAAGGACAGTCGAAGCTCTTTGGATGTTTCTGCCTTTTGTTGTGTTGTCTGTCAGGATGATCTCACACTGCTGCAGTCATGCTGAGGTCTGACAGAAAGAAACTCTGTGTAAGGCCCAGGTGGACGATAGATGATAACAAGTAAGACTGGTTTCTGAGTTTTACAGCTGGGGTGGACGAGGCTAAGCATCAGGCTTTCAAATGAATTAAAAGTCTGTCTGGGTCTTTGGTTGATTACAGTTTTTTCTGAATGCTTAAACCCTAACTGTGATTCTTATAGCACAATTTCTAAAACTATTAATACTTATAGCAAAACCACTCACTGAGTTTGCAAAACTAAAAGCACAAACACTGCTTTGCACTCAGTTTGCCATTTTGTAACACACACTTTGCAAACCTGTAGCTACAATCCACTGCACAGCACTCTTTTTGCAGAACTGTAAACACAACTCACGGCTTTACACTCAATTTGCAAATGATCAACACACTCCTAGCAAAACTATACACATTTATGGCCATTATTTACACTATTTTGCCAACTGTCTGGCGCACTGTCACATGTGAAAACTTTTTTAGATAATTAGTTCACTTTGCAATCAGCCTAAGCACTATAATACAGGTAAGCTCTGTGTGTGGAGTACAGTGGAGGGAGCAGGAAGAGTGAGAAGTAGAGGAGGCCGAGGAACAGGACGTGGAGGTGAAGAAGTAGGACGAAGAGGACAACAAGGACAAGGAGGAGCAAGAGGAGGGGGGAGAGGAGGACGAGGAGGGGGGAGAGGAAGGGTAAGAAGAGTAAGAAATAGAATTGCTGATGGCATCAGAGCTACAATAGTGGACCATGTCATCAACCATGGAGTGACCCTGAGGGAAGTTGGCCAATGGGTTCAGCCTAACTTGAGCCGCTACACTGTAGCGAGCATCATAAGGACATTTTGAAATGAGAGTCGGTTAGTACAGTCACTTTGCACAAAGATTTGTAGCACTGCCATGCTAATGAGAAACACAACAATACCATAGATGTAAAATTCCAGAAGATATTTTCCCCTGTGCCTTGGACTAGAGCAGCGCTCCCCAACTCCCGGGCCTCGGACCGGTACCGGTCCGTGAGTCGTTTGGTACCGGGCCACGAGAGTTGAGGCTCAGGTGTGAAATGTATGGTTTTCAGGGTTTTTATCGATTTTCAGCGTTATTTTGTTATCGTTTTTATCGTTAACTCGCTTTTCCTGGGTCTTTTCACGTGTGTTATGAATAAATCTTCTTTTTTTTGGTACCGGTACTAGTTTTATTTTGTTGTATTTATCCGCGACACCTTAAAGGCCGGTCCGTGAAAATATTGTCTGGCATAAACCGGTCCGTGGCACAAAAAAGGTTGGGGACCGCTGGACTAGAGGACATTTCATGTGATGTAGACGAAATTTTGTGGCCAGATCCACAGAGATGACACAATATAGACTGATTTCTTTTTTTTCCTCAGTGAAATTACTATTTCATTTTGACTTGGAAATAAACACTTGTGTTTGTTTTGATGTGTGTGAATAAACACCAGTACTTGAAGTTTGGATCCCTCTATGCTTACGGATCTATGACAAAAGTATGAGCTCAAACTGACATAGCCTACCTTGTGCACAGAGAAAGCAAAAGCCAGATGTGATTTTCATTCATACCATCAGTCTGTAGTTGGTGCATTGTGTGCTTATTAATTTGATGGCTTGTGTTTACTGTCTGATACAAAAATACCATTTTTACAAAGTTGTGGTGAGTTAAGCAAAGGTTATTCGCTTTTACAAGGAAACTACAATGTTTTGCTGATTGGGTGAAGAGTTTTCTTATTTGTGTGTAGAGTTTTGCAAAAATAGCCAATAGTTACAAAAAATGTGCTCAAGCCATCAGAAAAAACTGTAAGTCATGTACTAACAGAGACTTGGAGGAGAGAGACCTAATATTTAATAATCCACATTTCACTGTTTTACTCTTTGGTTCAGATGTGGATTCTGTATTGAATAGAATAGAATAGAATAGAATAGAATAGAATAGAATAGAATAGCCTTTATTGTCATTGTACAGGGTACAACGAAATTGGAGTGCCACTCCCTTGGTGCAAAAATACAATAATAAATATAAATGTAAAATATAAAAGGTGCAATAAAACAAACAATAGTAGGTACAATATATACAGGATGGCAGCATTAATATAATGACAGTAAGAATAGCAGCATAATAATTGACGGTGACAGTATGGAGTAGCTAAGCAGTTTCAGTTGTTTTTGTGCTTATTTACTATGGTGATAGCTCTGGGAAAGAAGCTATCCCTGAATCTGTTTGTCCTGGTTTTATGTGACCTGTACCGTCGGCCTGATGGTAATAGTTCAAACACTTGGTTGCTGGGGTGAGAATGGTCCTTGATGATATTGCCTGCTCTGCTGAGGTACCGAGAGTTTGCAATGACCTCCAGGCTGGGCAGAGAGCAGCCGGTGATCTTCTGGGCTGTGTTGATGACCCTCTGCAGTGCTTTCCTGTCTGCAGCTGAGCACCCTGCATACCATGTTGTTATGCTGTACGTTAGGATGCTCTCTATGGTGGCTCTGTAGAATGTCAGAGCCACTCAGAGCCACTCTTCTTTCTTTGTGATTTTTTATGTTTAAGTTGTTTGTTGCTGGTTTTTAGTTTGTTTTTTGTCTGTTTGGGAGCTGACACAGTCTCTATGGAGATGGGTTTTTGGGGGGGTAGCAGGGGGAGAGAAGCTGCAGAGAGGCGTGTAAGACTGCAACTCTGCTTCCTGGTCCCAACTCTGGATAGTCATATTTTGGGGGGTTTAATAAATTTGTCCATATTTCTAGAAATGAGAGCTGCTCCATCCAAAGTGGGATGGATGCCGTCTCTCCTAACAAGACCAGGTTTCCTCCAGAAGGTTTGCCAATTATCTATGAAGCCCACATCGTTTCTGGGACACCACTCAGACAGCCAGCAATTTAAGGAGAACATGCGGCTAAACATGTCACTCCTGGTCTGATTGGGGAGGGGACCAGAGAAAACTACAGAGTCCCTTCATCATTGTTTTGGCAAAGTTACACACCGATTCAATATTGATTTTAGTGACCTCCGATTGGCGTAACCGGGTGTCATTACTGCCGACGTGAATTATGATCTTACTGTATTTACGTTTACCCTTAGCCAGCAGTTTTAAATTTCCCTCAATGTCGCCTGCTCTGGCCCCTGGAAGACAATTGACTATGGTTGCCGGTGTCTCTAGCTTCACATGTCTGAGAACAGAATCACCAATTACCAGAGTTTGACCCCCGGCGGGTGTGTCGCCGAGTGGGGAAAAACGGTTAGACACATGAACAGGTTGGTAGTGTACCTGGGGCTTCTGTTTAAGACTATGCTTCCTCCTCGGCTGCTCGAGACTGTCTGCTCTTGTCAGGAGGAAGGTGATGATGGGATGATTGAGGGACATGTGAAGTGACACTATACGAAAGACATGAAAGTCGTCATGGTAACAGAGCTGAGCACGCTCATTGAAGAGAAACCAGAGAATCAAAGGTATTCCAGTTTAATCGGTTTGATGGTTTTTGTTTCCTTTTCAAATGATGTTCAGTCACTGTGATCTCAGAGGTTTGACTCCACCAATGACCATTGATCCTTAAACCAGTCCAATCAATCTGTTTGATCAGCTATGCTGGAAATCTCACATCACTTATATTCAAAACAACCTGTCTAAAACCATCTCAAGTTTGTCTAAATCATAGCACGCGATGAATCAAAAATCATTTTCATTGAAATGAATTGAATCTGACATCGAATACAAGGAATCATAAAGAATTATGAATGTGTGTTTATTCCCTGAGACCTTTATGAATGTGTGTTTATTCCCTGAGACCTTTACATTTGCAGAGCTGCACCGCCCCACATGCTGCTGAGGATGTTTACTTTACTTTCACTTTTTAAAGACACACACGGGTCCATAGCAAACAAAATATATACACGCAAAATACATAAAGAAGAAAAGAAAATTTAAAACAAATCCCACAGTGTGACACAATAACATAAAGGCTAGAAGGTGAATAAAACCAAACTGAAGTTAGTGCAGGTGCAGTCAGAGATGTTTCTGGAGTCCTTTACCCCACAACTGTGCCTCAGCGTGACAGGGAGCCACTCCAACACTAACAAACATTTGCACTGCTCCACCTCGGCAGCTTGAGCATCAACCTCATTCCATCATTATACACACTGCAGTGAGTTTCTGCTTGCTGCTTTCTCTGCAGCTCTTCCACAGATGAGCAGTGTACACTGGATTTGAAGAGTCCACACCTCCAAAAAAACCCATAATTCCCCGAAAACAGAAATTAAAGATCCAAACATGAACTTATTAATGAGTCGCTCCACCGTTGTTGTTGTTGATCAGTTCAAGAATTCATTGCGACATGCTTGATGCAAGCGTTTCCATGAGGTGAGTGGGAACATTTCTCAAAGTGGTGAAGACGGCTGCACGAAGGGCATCTACTGTCTGGAACTGTTGTCCATTTCTGGTTACTCCCCGTGCCATCCATCCCCAAAGGTTCTCAGTTGGATTTAGATCAGGGAAACGCAAGATGCTCTCTGCAACATCTGGACTCAGCTATGCACCTCCTGAAGCTCCATTGTTCCACTGAAGGAAAAAATACCCCAGACCACTATGGCGCCCCCTCCACTGTGGAGCGTAGATGTCTCAGGTGGGATCTGCTTGTCATGCCAGTAACGTTGGAAACCATCAGGACCATCAAGGTTACATTTGCTCTTTTTAGAGAATAAAACTTTCTTCGACCTTTCACTGTCCCATGTTTGGTCCAAACGGTCAGTCTCAGAGGCCGTCTGATGCTTATGAGGCTGCAGTCGGCACCAGTAATGCCCTCAATTTGGGTCGAGGTTCATCCAGTGTGTTGACTGACAGGCAATTGGATCCTTCGGCTCGGTGCTGTGAAATTTCTTTGGGTCTTTCTCTTGACTTTCTTGTTCCATAACCCTCAGGACTGTTTTACTGCGTCCCACCTCAGCAGCCATGGTGCGCTGACAGAGACCCTGCTTATGCAGCTCAACAACTCGACTGCTTTCAGAAAGGGAAAGTTTTTTGGCCTTTTTTGTCAAAACATTACAACAGTGTGACTACCTGACAGAAAATGGAGATAAAGTATCTGAATTTGCGACGCGGAACTCCGCCTCCAAACACGCTCCTTTCGGTTATGATCTGTATATGAATGCTTCCCCAGTTCTACGAGCTGTTCGTTCTCATTTTTGTGCCCCTCCCTCCCCTTTTCATTTTTTTCACTTCTTCACTTCTGTTTAGTACACGGGGATCTGCCAGGCCTGGCAGCCGCCGCCAGTCCCTTTGAGGCCTTCCCCAAACCGTAGTTCAATTCATGTTAAAGCCATTCACCTTTATCTACTAAAATGCTGTCAAACCTAAAATGAGGACGTGGGTCCAGCGAGTGAAATGACAATGACATTTTTGCACAGATTTGTCCTTTTGAAGGCATGTGGTCCTAAACTTTTGGTCAGCTGTAAAACATCTGTACGTATATAAAATTTATAGTGCTATGTGTGTTTTTAACAGCTCTTAGTATATTTGAAGTATTCGAACTCTCCTGGACGGCAGCTTCCTCAAAGGAAGCATTTAATTACAAACCTCAGTGGTTTCCTCTCTGTTGAAGACTTTGCTCCCTCCCTTCCTTCCTTTCCTCCCCGAAGTCTCGGCAGTCACAGTCGGAGCTCATTCAGTCATCTGAACACGAGCAAAGGTGTTTCCTTTGTTTTCTCCTTTAGGAGATGAGACACTGGAGTGTCCTATGATGGAAAGGAGCTGATCATAACCCCACAGCTGAACTCTGAGCATCTTTGAAAATTTGATCAGGTAAGTGCATAGCCTGTGAGGGGCCATGCGCTTACCTGCTGCTCTCTGGCAGGTAGCTCCATGCCCTCCTGGGTTTTAAATGCACCTTAGAACTAACATGCATCAACACTACATATGAGCGGGTGGAGGCAGGTGTGGAGTCTTCACACACCCCCGTTCTCTGTTGCCTGTTGGAGCGGGGGGGGGCTGGGAGGAGGAGTTGGCCATCCGATTGGGGTCTGGAATGTGGGGCCTCCCTGCTGCTGCGGAGTCGGGGCAGTCTGCTTCTCCCCACTGCAGGGAAAAGGGTAACACCACCTGGGTCTGGGTGCAGTTTCCCCCTCCAGGGGCAAGGGTACCTAGACCCGGTTCTTAGAGTACGCTTGGGGAGTGTGATTGTGTGTACAGCGTCTCTTTATGTCTGTCTCCACGTTGGGTGAGTGTGGAGTAATTGCTTATGAGAGCATGAGGGTGGGAATGGATGTTTGTATTTGAGTGTGCCTGTATGTCTGTGTCTATATGTCAGGTCGGGTATCAGACGCCACCTCTCTGGGGACATCTCAGGCCCTCCAAGGTTTGGAGGCCTATCTCCCCCCACCACTTCCCCTGCCGGTGGCAGACGCCCTCAGACATCGGTGCGTTGGTGGTTCTTTGTGTCCGGGGGTGGGCGTCCAGGTACACACCGGCTCACTCCTGGTGGCTGCTTGTCGGGGCCTGGAGCCTGGGGCTCGTTCGGGCCCCTTCGGGGGTGGGGTGCCCTCGGCCTCTCGGCCTGGGGCTCGGTCACTCAGGCACAGCTGGCTGCCGGCGGAGCTCACGGGCACGTCACTGCGACCCCCCCCCGGCTTCTGCTCCGCGGCTGCTGAGTGACCCCTCATCTGGGACTCTCCTCAGCTCTTTCTGGGACAGTGGCGCGGCTGCCCCTCTGTTGGTCTTCCTTGGTCTCTTGTGTTCTGAGGGCCTCTGGATGTCTGGAGTTTGATCTCCTCCATACCTGCTTCATGCCCAGGAGGACGGGGCAGTGGCCCCCCACACCCTCTAGCAGATCATTACATGAAGGAACCTTTTAAATACAAGCGCGCTCATGCTCACAGGCGTACACACGGGTGCTCACAGACACAAACTACACCCTTTTTGGCTCCTACCTCAAAGCACACTGTGCGCTGTCGATCTTACGTGCTGCACAATAATGTTTAATATTAAGTATTTAGTGTTATATTCACATAGATCATTGTGATGTTGTTTATTATATTGCTCTCTTTTTTTGCTTGTTTTCTCTTTTTTCTTTCTCAACAGGTGATCCAGGTGATCGATATATGTATTTTTTGTCTGCTTATTTTGTTGGTTTTTGATTTTTGCCCTTTATCCCCGTCCCTCTTCTCCGCTGTTTTTCTTTCCCTCTTTCTTTCCCCCAGTCAAGTCTGTCCCGTGTGTAGCAAGTGAAAATAAAATAAAATAAACAATAAAAGCAAAGGTGAATCAAATAGACCAATACGGCAAGGCTGGGATGGTCCATTTGGTAAAGTAAATCCGTTGGGCATCTTTCTTCACCTTTAGACAATAATTCTGATGGCAAAAGAACCAAACGGGACAGGCAAAAAAAAAAGAAAAGAAAATTTGATCGTTAACTTGATCATGTTTGTTAATTTAACATTAACAAACAATTAACAGCAGCCTGCTAAAGGTGCTTTATACTGTAAGGTAAAGACCCTGCAATCATACAGAGAAACCCAAACAATCACATATAAGCAAGCACTTGGTGACAGTGGGAAAGAAAAACTCCCTTTTAACAGGAACCTCTGCACCTGCCCCAGCCCTGCCGAGGCTCCTCACCACATCTCTAACTCATTTCTGTTGTCGTATCCTCGATCTCTGTCTTTCTGTCTCCACCCACTGCTTGGGTGGGGGCGAGAACGTAGCCTGACCGGTGAGCTGACAGCTTCTGGTCACTTCTGGCTCTGAAAGCCAGCATGTTGGCCAAAACTCTAAAGATTCAGAACTCTCAGAAACCAGTGAGTGAAGTCTGGCTGGTTTCCAGTGACGGTCACTCGTTTCACTCTGATGATGGACACAGAGATGACTACCCCCCCGGGTTCTTCTTTGAAACAGCCCGTCTGCAGGTGTCCTGCTCCTGTCTGCAGACCCAGGAGGGCTCAGACCTCACTTACATGGGGTTACCACGCCCCCTGCAGGAGGACAGCAGAGCACAGGTCAGCATGCAGCTGTCAGCTCAGACAGTGATGATGCATTACCTAGCTGATCTCATGATATCAGTGATATGAGTAAAGCAGTCAGCTGGTGTCACGGCTCCAGCAGACCTCAGTGTGTTTGCTTTGGGATGTGGAGTGCTGTGTGTGGAGTCGGGGTCGAGCTGAATTCTGTTTCCCAGCATGCTCCTGCAGCCAGAGCTCCCCTGAGGCCTTCACCTCCTCCTGGGCCTCGTGCTCCTCAGGGTGAGCTCCACCTCCAGAGATGCTGGTAGCATTCATGTTTCTGGCAACATGTTGGTGTGTGTGGCTCAGAGCACAGGGGAGGTCTTTGGATAATGACAGAGACTCACCAGGAGTATTAGCACTGACCTGAGATCAGAACGTTAGGAGAAACCCAGCTCCTGAGCTTGCCCCTGTTATCATCAGGAGCAGAGCACATGAGCAGAGGAGACCCTTCCCTTAAAGGAAGGGCCTCCTCCTGCTGGACTCTTCTGGGGAGGAGGAGGAGGAGCTCCTCTAACAGCCTGTGAGCAGCAGCAGGACTGAGACCTTTAACCCTCTCTGCTCCGTGAACTCAGCAGTGACAGCCGCCGATAGTTTTTTATTAAATGTTCTGTAAGTTGGAATTCAGTTTGAGTTTACTGACTTTATAAAGTTACACGGAGGTTTTATTCACGTGTTTATTTATGTATCCTGTTCAGACTCAGAGCTGCAGGTCGCCGTCTCTTTAAAAAGCCCCTCCCCCTCAGGGGTTTCATCTCAGGGGCGGGGCTTACTGAGCTTTTCCTGGTCCCTGTTGGACAGAGGTGGACTGTGATTGGCTGGGAGGAAGATTTCCTGTGTTGATTCAAAGAGGAGGAGAGGAAAAGGAGTTTGTAACGGAGGAAACAGGAGCAGATATGGTTACTGTGAAGTGACAGAGACGAAGACGAGAAGCAGGAAGAAGAGGAGGTCAGCAGCTCCCGTGGAGGACAGACCAGACTGATCTGAGAACAGTAAGTACAACAACAACTCGTCCTTATACTCAGAACAGGGTGTCTGTGATGTCCCATGATGCACTGCAGAGGAAACAAACCGGTGTTTCTGACTCACAGAAACATCTGTGGAGGAGGAGGAGGAGGAGGAGGAGGAGGAGGAGGAGGAGGAGGACAGGAGACAAAGATTTCACCACGTCTGAATCCTTCAGAGCTCCCAGACTTCCTTGGATCAGAGGCATGACTGATGTTACTGTCGTCACCACACAGCATCCTGTGAAGCTTCCTATCTCAGTCTGAGCCCAGGACTACACCTGGTGCTCAGCTTCAGCAGGTTTTACTCTGAGCTTCATTCACTTCGATGCTTCTGAAGCAAACACAGGTGTATCGGGGGACACCTGCACTTCAGATACTTTAACATGCAGGTTGAAGGAATTGAGCTACCAACCTTCTCAATAGTAGACAGCCTGCTTTACCTCCACAGGAAACTCATACTTGGTATTAAATATGTGTGAAACAAACTGAAGACTGTCAGCTTCTTTTCTTCCTCACGCCAACACGAGGAAACTCTGAGGATGGCGTGTCAGGCAGGGCAGGGTGGGGAGGAGGAGGAGGTGCGGGGTCGAAGCAGAGCTGCAGGCGAGTTAGCTCATCCTCCACAGGATGCCTAACTCCATGTCCTCCACAGAGCCGCGACAGCAGATCATATAAATATTACTGACCATTTGAGTTTGACTTTGCAAAACTAAAGCTAACGTGGATCCGTCTGTTTGATCAAACTTTATGTCCATGCTTCCTTTTTCTCTCTCTGGATAGCACAGAAGAGTTGTTAATGACAGGTGTAGGTGATCATGTGGTCTCGGTTCTCCTAGACTTAACTTGGACACGGTGGATACAGTATTTTACTGTCTCACTTGGAACACTGTGCAGTGGTCTCTGAGTCTCTTAGATCAGCTGACCAGATGTTGTTGGATGTGCCGAGGACACATCGGAAGCGCCGGGGGGATCGGGCTTTTGCAGTTGTGGCTCCCAAATTGTGGACCGCACTGATTACAGATTAGAAAGGCCTCCTCACTCCATGTTTTTAAATCTGGTCTGAAGAGCCACCTGCACGCTTTGGCTTTTAACCCAGTATAGAAATGTTCATTTTATTTGTGTTTTGTTGTCTTTCTGATGTCGGTGCTATAGTGTTTAATGTTATTGTATTTTTATTTTTAGTGTTTATATTTTTTCTTATTCTATGTTCAGCACTTTGGTTAGTGATAGCTGTTTTTAAAGTGCTTTATAAATAAAGTCAGCTTGGCTAAAAGTTTTATTTTGAAGTAATTATTTTTTTAAAGTCGATATATTTATCCTGGGTCTTTTATTGTGAAAATTAGACATGTTTGTGATCAACAGTTTTTTATTTTCAAACTTTCACGTTTTAATACAGATTCAGTGATAATCAGAGTCCGTGACATCACACACCTGTGTGTGTGTATGTGTGTGTGTGTGTGTGTGTGTGTGTGTGGTGCAAATCAACATTCTGATTGGCTGCCATTTTTCCCTCTCAGGCCCATGTGACCACTGAGCTGTTGCAGGATGAGCAGGATGCAGAGTGAGCTTGAGGGTCGCCTTGACAACCTGCTGTCACGCATCGCCGCGGAGACACAGGAGATCAAAGAGCTGGAGCAGCAGCTGACCGACGGTGAGAAGAAATCAGACCAATGAGAGAGCGGCACTCTGACTGGAGCCCTCTGATTGGTATCTGGTTAATAAACGGACCCTGGTTCTCGTCCTCAGGTCAGATTCTGGCTAACGAGGCCCTGCAGAGGGAGCTGGAGGAGGTGATCTCTGGACTTCAGGAGTACCTGCGAGGACTCAGGGAGCAGGTACAAACACACCTGATGAACCGGGGAAACGCCGTGATTATTGTCCATCGCTGGCATCATCCTAGTAATGATAATGGTTGTGTTCGGGACTTCGGAGCGAGAGAGCTCCGGTCCGTAGGTGGTGCTCTCCACCTCGTCCAGAATGGGCGGTGCTCTGTTTTTCCTTTGGAAGGTTTGATGGAAGGGCTCGAGTTGCTGATGCAGCCCCACTTGTAGACTTTTTACAGGATTGTATTGTAGCGAAATATCTTCCTGTGAACATCACTTCACAGCACCACAAGCCACTTTACGGTACTCCAAAAGTTGATTCTGTTCATCTTGACGTAGCATTTTCAGTGGGAGAAATCACCTGGATGAGTGATGAAACGTTTCTCCCACAAAACGCTATGTCCAGATGAACAGAATCAACTTTTGGAGATTTACTTACCTGGATGACTTAGGATGCATCAAGACATTTAACCCACTTTAGCAAGGACTGCCTAAAGCTTGTACGTCAGTATGAGCAAACAGCGCGTAAGATGGCTGATTACAGGAACCATCTGAGATTCAGCCTCAGATGCCGACAGAAAAGGATTACTCCTAAAAGTCTGCAAATGAGCTCTTCAGTTAAAGGCTTTCGGGCAACAAAAATCCTCCAGAAGGCACAGCACCAGCTGCTTCATGAACAGGCGAGGCAAACAAATTTTACCATCGACATGCTAAAATCTCAAGAGGAGCGGATCTGACAGAGACTGACAATGCCTTTAGATGAGAATACTGTTAAAAAGGTCTTTGACTTCACTGAGAAGGCTCGTCTAGCACAGCACAAGAAGTCTAAGACCAGGCAACAAAGGAAGTTTGACTTACTTATTGTACGTCGGAAACCACCGCAAAATACGGAGAGTGTCCTGAGTGGCCAGAAGAGACAAGGATGGGACACCGAGGACAAGTGGGTGAAGAATTTGTCTGACAGACAGCTCACCCAAACAGAGAAAAACATCCTTGCTAAAGGGTTGAATTTTGCTGTCACACCGAGACAAATCCCGCTAGTGGAGCTGATCACAGCCACAGAAACAGCAATTCGTAACAACAATATTGCAGAAGTGGAAGCAGAGCAACTACGGACGAAAGTTTCGGCCTGTCTCAGCAATGCAAAGCCCCCAGCATCCAACATCACCATGGAGGAGAGGAAGGCACTCACATCACTTAGTGATGACAACAACATTATCATCCTTCCGGCAGACAAGGGTAGGTGCACAGTATTGCTAAACCAGAAAGACTATCATGAGAAGATTTTGTCACTACTCAGTGATGAAAATACTTATGAGCCCCTGAAATGAGACCCAGGAAGTGGCTACAGGAAGAGGGTGATAGACTGTCTGAAGCAGTTACAACAAGACAAGGCTATCGACCGAACCTCATACCACAGGCTGTACCCAGGGGAGTCTACACCAAGTCTGTATGGTTTACCGAAGATACATAAACAGGGTGCACCTTTAAGACCGATTGTCTGCATGATCAACTCTGTCACCTATAACATCTCCAAGTTTCTGGCTTCGATCCTCAACCCGCTGGTGGGCAGCTCTGAACACCACATCCAGAACACCCTGGACTTTGTTGAGAAGGTGAGAGATGTAATTATGGAGGCAGATGAAACCATGGTCTCGTACGACGTTACATCTCTCTTCACCATCCCAGTCACGGAAGCGTTGGAGGTAGTCCGTAAGAGATTACAGGATGACCCCAACCTCAGCAACAGGACCACTCTCAGCATCGACCAAGTGTGTTTGCTTTTGGAACTGTGTCTTCATTCCACCTATTTCACATACAAGGGTCAGTTCTACCCACATAGCAGACAGGTCTGGCACAGATCTGGTGTCAAGCCGGCACTGCTGGCTGACTTCTGGCATTGTAAGTGGTATGTCATCCAGATATGGGCCAGGCCTGGCATAGATGGCACTATTTATGTGATAGCATGGCAAATCTGGCCCGATTGTGGTTTGGTTTATGTGGCCCAGGCCCATAGAAAACAGGTCTAGCCTGGATCCGGCATCTAGCCGGCACTTCTGACTGACTGGTGTCATGGCAGGGTGTATGTCAACCAGATGTGGGCCAGGTCTGGCAACGATGGCACTATTTATGTTCCTATTTTCCTATTTTACTTAGAAGATCCAAATGCCATGTTGCAATACTATACTGCCATGGTAGCCAACATTTCAAATGTAGGTTTGACAGGTTTGTGAGTGTACACTTTATCCAAAACCTAGTGAGGGTTTACTCATGTTTACCACTGAGTGGCTGTTGCTCAGGAGGTAGAGCAGGTCACCTACTGATCAGAAGGTTAGTGGTTCAATCCCTGGCTCCTCCAGTGAAGAGTGTGAATGTGTATGAATGTAGTTAGGAAGCATTCAGTGTAGAGAAAGTGTGTGAATGTGGCATGTTGTATAGAGCACTTTGAGTAATCAGTGAGAGTAGAAAAGTGCATATAAAAATCAGTCCATACAGTTTCGTCATGTTACTTTTGCACTATTATGTTTCGGCACATGTTGTTATTACATGGCTTTATTAAGGTACACATTAGGCTGACATCTGGGGCGAGAGCTGAAACTGTTCTGGGCCAGCACAGGGCCAGCAGTGTGTCTGCAACTGGCCTGTGGCTGCAAACAACTTACACATCTGGTTTTCCAGAGGTGGCCCACACATGGGCCAGCACGAGGCCAGTTGCAGACACACTGGTGGTCCTGTGCTGGCCCATGTGTGGGCCACCTCTGGCAAACCTGATCTGGCCCACCAAAGGGCCATCATTCTTTGCGGTATGTGGGCCATGTGTAGGCACATTGCGTGGGCCAGATCCGGGCTATACCAATTTTGCTATGTGGGTACAGGCAGAAACATCGGTGTGCCATGGGTTCCCCAGTTTCACCCATTGTGGCCAATTTGTACATGGAAGAAGTGGAAAATCTTAATGACCTTGTAGTACCATATCACCCTATTAGAGCACTTCGCTCTCGCACTGCAGGCTTACTTGTTGTTCCTAGAGTATTTAAAAGTAGAATGGGAGGCAGAGCCTTCAGTTTTCAGGCCCCTCTTCTGTGGAACCAGCTTCCAGTTTGGATTCAGGAGACAGACACTATCTCTACTTTTAAGATTAGGCTTCAAACTTTCCTTTTTGCTAAAGCATATAGTTAGGGCTGGACCAGGTGACCCTGAATCCTCCCTTAGTTATGCTGCAATAGACATAGGCTGCCGGGGATTCCCATGATGCATTGAGTTTTTCCTTTCCAGTCACCTTTCTTACTCACTATGCGTTAATAGAACTGTCAGGGTTATATTGTTGATTGTCATTTATGCTTAGAAATATTTAACCATATATGCTTAGAGGTGTATAATCGATTGTGTAGTGATAGGATGTGTGATCTTTAGTAGTCTGCAAAGACTTTGTGTGCATTCCAGAGTGTTCTGGCATACACACTCACACCCTAGGGTCATGAGAGATCTCGTATCTTCTCTTACTGATATATGGTATAGCAAACACATCTATATCTGTTTTAGTATAAGTACCTTTTGTTTAGATGAACTGCTGGACTTCCAGGCCCCCCCCCCCCCCCCCCCCCCCCAACACACACACACACAGACAGTACTCTTTGTTCACATGTGTACCTATGTTAATGAGCCTATGTATATTCATGTAACCTCAATAAAAGAGCAGTGTTACGAGGGAGCAGACGAGAGCAACTGGGGTCAAGCGAAGGAACGGCGTTTTTCCAGTTGGTCTTCCTCGTATACGAGAAACATAAAGAACTTTGCCTGCTTGTGCCTTGCTTTGCTGTGTAGTAGAATCGTCTTGAACGTTCCAGCGAATAGGTTTATGCTACAAACCTATCATAAACCTATCAAGACCTCTCTGCACTGAATCATATCTGTTTTTAATCTCTGTCTCTCTTCCACAGCATGTCTTTATCCTGTCTTCCTTCTCTCACCCCAACCGGTCACAGCAGATGGCCCCGCCCCTCCCTGAGCCTGGTTCTGCCGGAGGTTTCTTCCTGTTAAAAGGGAGTTTTTCCTTCCCACTGTCGCCAAAGTGCTTGCTCATAGGGGGTCATATGATTATTGGGTTTTTCTCTGTATCTATTATTGTAGGGTCTAACTTACAATATAAAGTGCCTTGAGATGACTGTTGTTGTGATTTGGCGCTATATAAATAAAATTGAATTGAATTGAATTGAATTGAAAAGAGGGCTTTGCTATCCTACCCTGGAACACCACCAAGCCATTGGTTCAGATATGTGGATGACACCTGGGTGAAAATCAAATCTCAGGACATTCCACATTTCACGGATCACATTAACTCGATGGACCGACACATCAAATTCACCAGGGAGGATATGAAAAGTGGCAGGTTAGCCTTCTTAGACTGTGAGATTTCCATCAGTAATGGAGGACATCTAAAAGCTGACGTGTACCGTAAACCTACACATACGGATCAGTATCTAAGGTTTGACTCTCATCATCCACTGGAGCACAAACTGGGTGTCATCAGGACGCTACAACACAGAGCAAACACCATCCCCACTGACACAGCAGCCAGGGAGGCAGAAGAACATCACATCAAGAAGGCCCTGAGTAAATTTGGTTATCCCAGCTGGACTTTTGTCAAAGCTGGGAAGGCGCCAAAAGAAAGCTCCAGCCGATCCAGGAGAGAAGGTCAACCGCTGCCCAAGCGAAAACCTGTAGTGATCCCATATGTGTCAGGATTATCGGAGCAGCTGAGACGCATTTCTTCTAAACACCGGGTCTCTGTGGCTTTTAAACCCCAAAACACGCTGCGCCAAAAATTGGTCCACCCCAAGGATCGGGTCCCCCGACACAAACAGAGTAACATAGTGTACGCTGTTAAGTGCCAGGAGGATTGCCAGGATTTATACATCGGGGAAACCAAACAACCTCTGGCTGAGAGGATGGCACAACACAGAAGAGCTACCTCGTCAGGCCAGGACTCTGCAGTCTGTTTACACCTACAGGCCAGTGGACACTCCTTCAATGATGAGGATGTACACATCCTGGACAGGGAAGAACGCTGGTTTGAGGGCGGAGTCAAGGAGGCCATTTACGTGAAAAGGGAAAGACCATCTCTGAATCGAGGAGGGGGCCTAAGGGTACATCTGTCACCATCTTACAATGCTGTGATTGCAGCCATTCACCAACTCTCTGTGAATGGGACTCATGGCCATTGATCAGTGGGTTTTGATCAGTGGTTGTTGCTCAATGGTAGGGCTGGGCCATATCATACCGTTCGCGGTAATACCGGTATAATGTCGGACAACGATAAGAAAATGAAATTTGGCGATAGATTATGGGTAAAACGCGCATGCGCAGTGCCTTTGTTTACATACGCACATAGCGGAAAAAGCATGGCGGCGACGGAGAATGAGAAGAGCGAAAGCGGATCGTTGAATGAAACAGATGAACCAGAACTGGTTTGTAAAAATGCTGCAACTTCAGTGGTGTGGAACTGGTTTAGCTTTCGTCCGTCAGATACACAACAAAGCACTATTTTTGGTAGAGCATGCTAGCGGGCCGTCGTTATTACCGTGTTTTTTGGAAAATACGGCACACTTAAAATCAATCCTTTGATTTTTCTGAAAATCGACAGTGCCCCTTATAATCCCGTGTGCCTTATGTATGAACTCTGGTTGTGTTTACTGACCTCGAAACGATGTTATGTGCTACACGGCGCTCGAAAATCTGTCAAATGTTTCAGTACGACTTTGCTAAGCTACGAAGCCGCACCGCTTGATGGATTGTCGGAGCATTACGGCTATCGTAGGCAGGAGCCTGGCGGAGTGATATGTACTGTGCATCAACATAATATTACCGTATTGTGTGTGTATAACCTCTTTTTAAGTTTTGTGGATATTATACATGGTTATGCTGAGGATATGTCAGCCAATTTCCACTGGAAATGCCTTTTGGTTAAACTGTCAGCAAGGAATTTGCATTTGCACTGTTAAATTTTTATATAACTTTAATGCACATAAAAAACAGCTGCTTGTTTAAGTGAAAATACACTGATGGGTTTTATTTTTTTTGCACTAATAAAGTTGTGGAGTTGTAAAGTATTTTGTCTCGTGTCAATTATATCGTCAGTTATATCGTTATCGCTAATTTTCAAATGTATATCGTGATAAATATTTTTGGTCATATTGCCTTGCTCTACTCAATGGTCATGAGAATTTGCATAATCATGATGAAGGAACTGACCTCCCAGCCCATTGTTCCTTCAGTGGGCTGGTTTCAGTCATTATGCAAATGTACTGTTTATAAGATTGGGGAAACCTGCAGTCAGCTGAGACTGAAAAAGTCACCTGGATGAGTGACGAAACGTTTCTCCCACTGAAAACGTCCAGATGAACAGAACCAACTTTTAGAGATTTACTTACCTGGATGATTGAGAATGCATCAAGACACTTTATGGTACCTTCCACTTTGATTTGGGGTGTGAGGCAAGCAGCTGCCCCGTGGTAGCATCACCTGCAGCCACCACAACCTCCTGATGTCTGTCTGACGAGCGCCATCGAAGGAGGGCATCCTGTCCTAACCGACCAATCAGCACACATTGGCAGAACGCTAATACAAAATAGTCCACTGAGTCCGACCCAGTGATGGCCCAGCTGCACCCACAGCACGCCCTCTGCTGGCTTAGTCACCCAAGAGCTGCGTTGAATAAAAGCATGCTCATGAGGAAGCGAGGCTGACACCGTCACAAGGCTCACTGGTTTCTGAAGCCCTCAGGTTAACGTTTCCTCCAGCGCCATCTTGGTTGCAAACTAGCAGATGTGGTGTGGAGGGGCGGATCTGACTAAAAAGACGAGTAACTAGAAGTCATTAGCCAATCAGCATGCAGATTGAAGTCACATGATCAAAAGGTAAAGAATGAATTTGACTTTGTATCAAACTGTTGGCAGAGGTCAGAGTTCAGAAGGCTGGTTTCTCGTACTTCTATAGAACAGGAAGTGTGGCCATCTGGTGGCCATCAGAGATAACGCAGGTTTTCCACCCTGGCTTCATTTTTACTTCCTGCGGTCATGAACATGTGCAGTCTAATTACTGATGAATCTGGTAAATGAAGAGTGTGTGTGTGTGTGTGTGTGTTTCAGGCTCACCGCTCTCAGCAGCAGGTACACACTCTGCAGGCTGAAAATCTGAGTCTGCAGCTCCACCTGGAGGATGCTCAGAAGCACTGCAGACAGCTGGAGGACTTAGCCATGTCTCACACACAGGTGAGTGTGTTATTTTGCAGGTGTCACTGTTTAACACGCCCACCTGACTGCTTGAGGGTCTGTCTGTGTTTCAGAGCATGTCTGTCCAGCAGGGGGAGCTGTTTGCACTCAGGATGGAGGTGCAGGCTCTCAGGGAGAGACAAGTGCAAAGCAGCAGACACCAGGCACAGCTGGAGGTGGAGCTTCAGCAGCTGAGGGAGGAGCTAAGTCAGCAGGTGCCGCTGGGACAGGTACGTGAATGTCTGCAGGTCACTCAGAGCAGAGCAGCAGGATTTCAGCCTAAACAGCCTCTGAGTCATGTGACCTGTGCTCACGTCTTCATTAAATCAGCCCAGAGCTCAGGTGTGTTTCATACATGCTGTTACAGACAGGTGAGCCTGCACGCTTCATCAGGTAACCTCCCCAACAAGACAACAACATCAGTCTGAGTCTGACAATTGAACACGAACAAGCATTTACTCACACACTCACACACACACACACACACACACACACACACACACACACATGAGTGTGTGTGTGTGTGTACTATCCACCAGGATAGTAGAAACCCGTACACCCACACACACACATGAGTGTGTGTGTGTGTGGGTGTACGGGTTTCTACTATCCTGGTGGGGACCACAACCTGACATTTACTATACTGGTGGGGACTTTCTGCACCGTGGGGACCCAAGTCCAGGTCCCCACGGGGTTGAAAGCAATTTTCACACTCAAAATGTGGTTTTAGTGTCAGGGTTACAATTAGGTTATGGTTAGGTTTAGGGTAATGGTAAGTAAGTAAGTAAGTAAAATTTATTTATATAGCGCTTTTCACAGATAAAAATCACAAAGTGCTTTACAACACAGAAAATGGGAATATAAAAACAATATAACAGAAAATAAAACAATGTAAAACAAAACTATAAAAACAGCATAAGAAGAAATTAATCAAATGCTTTTCTAAATAAAAATGTCTTCAGCTGTTTCTTAAAAGAATCAATGGAGTCCGTGCAGCGAAGAGACAATGGGAGAGAATTCCACAACCGTGGTGCCACAGTCTGAAAGGCCCGATCACCACGAGTTTTAAAACGAGTGCGCGGTACCACCAGCAGTCTCTGATCTAATGACCTTAAAGCCCGAGAAGATGTATGTGGTTTCAGCAGGTCAGATAAATATTGAGGAGCCTGACCATGTAGGGCCCTAAAGGTTAGAACTAAAATTTTAAAATGAAGCCTAAAATTTACAGGCAACCAGTGAAGGGAGGCCAAGACTGGAGTGATATGCGACCTTCTCTTGGTGCCTGTTAAGAGACGTGCTGCAGCATTCTGCACAGTCTGAAGACGATTTAAGGCGGATTTGTTAAAACAAGTAAAAAGGCCATTACAATAGTCTAAACGAGAAGAAATAAAAGCATGAATAATCATCTCAAGTTCAAGCTTTGATACCATTAGTCTGAGTTTTGAAATATTCCGTAAATGATAACAACAGTTTCGGACCAGCTGCTTAGAATGTTGCTCAAGCGACATCGAGCTGTCAAATATGACACCGAGGTTTCTAAGGCTTGATTTCACATAAGGGTCTAAGAAGCTGATATGCTGTCTAATTTCTGGGACCATGTGGTCTGGAGCAATAATTAGAGTTTCTGTTTTATCAGAGTTTAGTTGGAGAAAATTGTCATATAACCATTTGTTGATTTCTGTCAGGCAATTACTTAAATTAGACAATTTATAAAACTCAGACATTTTGAAGGAACAGTATAGTTGGATGTCGTCAGCATAGAGATGATAGGAGATATATTTATAGCGCTTAATAATTTGGCCTAGGGGAAATACATAAAGTAAAAAGAGAATTGGACCCAGGACAGATCCCTGAGGTACCCCACACGGCAAAACTGTTGATTCTGATGTGACATGATTCATGCAAACAGTAAAAGATCTCTCAGACAGATATGATATAAACCATTTTAAAACAACACCAGTAATCCCAAACAAGTTCTCGAGTCTGTTTATCATGATACTGTGATCTACAGTGTCAAAAGCAGAGCTGAGATCCAACAGGACCAGCACTGTGTATTCTCCAGAGTCTGCTGCCATCAAGATATCACTAGATACTCTAAGTAAGGCCGTTTCAGTGGAATGCAATTTACGAAAACCAGACTGGAAAGTGTCCATAACAGCATTTTTATCCAGGAAATAGTTAAGTTGTTCTAGTACTACTTTTTCTAAAATTTTCGATATAAAAGGCAATTTGGATATTGGCCTATAACTGTTAGGAAGAGATGGATCCAGCTGGGGTTTCTTTAATATTGGCTCAACAATAGCTTGTTTAAAGAAGCTGGGGACTGAGCCAGTATGAAGAGAAGTATTTATCATTTCCACAATACAGGGGCCAATTGAATCAAACACACTAGTGAAAAATGAAGATGGAAGGACATCAAGGGGGCTTGAAGTCTGTTTTATATGACAAAGCAGCCCTCTGATGTCTTGTAATGTAACAGGAGTAAAAGAGGACCAAGTATCAGAGGAGAGCAAGTTGAAAGTTTGATATTGAGAAGATGATGGAGAGATATTTG
>NC_086228.1:832500-890000 GCF_036321145.2 Pelmatolapia mariae | reverse complement strand
CCCACCACTTCCCCTGCCAGTGGCAGACGCCCTCAGACATCGGTGCATTGGTGGTTCTTTGTGTCTGGGGATGGGCGTCCAGGTACCCACCGGCTCACTCCTGGTGGTTGCTTGTCGGGGCCTGGGGCTCGCTCGGGCCCCTTCGGGGATGGGGTGCCCTCGGCCTCTTGGCCTGGGGCTCGGTCACTTTGGCACAGCTGGCTGCCGGCGGAGCTCATGGGCACGTCACTGCAACCCCCCCTGGCTCCTGCTCCGTGGCTGCTGAGTGACCCCTCATCTGGGACTCTCCTCAGCTCTTTCCGGGAGTATGGCTCAGTTGCCCCTCTGTTGGTCTTCCTTGGTCTCTTGTGTTCTGAGGGCCTCTGGATGTCTGGAGCCTGGATCTCCTCTTCTGCAGCTGCAGCACAAACTTCATCACTGCTTCAACAACAAGGCTGCAGCATGAAATATAAGACATGCAGAGTCCGTCTATCACCCACCGGCTTGCTCATGCTGAGAGAGAGCACTGCAACATCTGCACTAACAGCCCACAGGCTCAGCACTCAGTCAGCAGCCCATTTCAGCCCGCCTTGCGGCATGGAGGAGGTGGCTGAGAGGTGAAGCCGATGAACCGCCAGTCCTTTGTGCTCTGCACATGTGGGTTTGACTCCTTGTCAGGGTGGTTCAGAGTTACGAGCTTCAGGATGTCCTGACTCCTGGGTGATGCTGGCTTTGTTAGAGCAGACAACAGTTAGCTTGCAGTTGTCTGATCTGTTTCCTCCTTGAACGTCTTGATGCAGAGTTTTCATTTATGGCGTCATTCGTCATAACTAGGTTATTTTTTTCATTACTGCAGATGATGAAAGACTTTTATTTTGAAATCCACCTTTGTCTGTAAATGAGTTTCCACTCGGTCTGTTTGAGGTCATCGTCAGGATGATCTTTGGATGAGCTTTATTTAAACTGCTGCAGGTGAACAAACACATGACCCTAAAACAAAATTGCGTCAGACGATCTCTAATCTCATTCTGACACTTCCTGTTCGGTGCCCCAGCTACGCTCACAGAGCGACGCCCACCAGAGGAGCCTCGGCCACCTCAACAGGAAGTTACGGCGGCTCAGCAGGTCCACGCGCAACACCGATCAGCTGACTGTGGAACAGCTGAAATTCACCATCGAACTGCTGAGAGGGCTGAACCAGCTGCTACACACACAGGTATACAGGTACACACACACACACACACACACACACACACACACACACACACACACACACACATACACACACACAAACACACACACACGCACACACACACACACAGTCTACAATGGAACATTTTTCTATGTGATATGAACCAGCAAACCTCCAGGGGGCGCTGTTATTACACGACAGTCCGGCTGATGTCGTCAGGTTTTCTCACCTTCTGTTTGGTTTCGTTTCATCTTTTGAGGTTTTTACGCCGTTTTTAGACTCTGAGATTTTCCGTGAATACCTTTAATCGCTTAGAAAGAGGCCTGCTGTGTTTGACTTCCTCTCAGGAATCTGTGGACGAGCAGGACGGAGACGCTCACTGGGACCAGGACCTGCCATCCCCCAAGGCCGAGCCGTCCGAGGCTCGCAGGCAAAAGCTGGACCGGGTGAGAAGCAGGACTGGAACCAGGACTGGGGCCGGTGCTGAGGATGGGGGACGGTGGTTTGTGCATGCTGGACTCAGTGTGAGTCTCCCTGCACAGTGCTACTCATCACATCACAGATCACTGTAAACTAAACAAAGAGCTCTGTGGTGACTGTGGGGAAGACGACAGTAAGGACGTGTGAGGCGGTGATAGGCGAGCAGTGTAGACCGCTTCCTGTCTGATTCGCTGTCAGTGCTGAAACGTTTGAGCTGGTGTGCAATCAGAAGGTTACATATGGGTGACAGCTTGTGCTGAAGTGCACTGTCGCCCTCTTTAGGTTGGAGGGTGTAAGTGAATCCACAGAATCGCTTCAGTCTGATGACGTGTTTGAAATCATCAAAATAAATTTAAATGTAGCTCAGCTGCTTCAAACCTCACACCTGTCTGATGCTGAACTGATAACAGTGTGTGTGTGTGTGTGTGTGTGTGTGTGTGTGTGTGTGTGTGTGTGTGTCTGTCTGCAGGGAGGCAGGTGTGTGTGTGATCACAGTGAAGCAGAGAAGAAGAGGCTACAACCGGAAACCAGAGAGCTGCGACACACACTGAGACAACACAGGTAACACACACACAGACACACACAGGTAACACACACACAGACACACACACAGACATGGATACACACTGCTCTGGGATCAGGGTTTAGGATCAACGCTGAGAGGAGCTGAAGCCCTGACAGCAGAAAGGACAATCCAGCAGATGGACTCATTATGTCTGCATGAAGTCCTGCTGTGTCCTCCACAGGGACACGCTCACGCAGGGACGAGGTGGCCGAGTGGTTAAGGCGATGGCCTGCTAATCGTGGGTTTGAATCTCATCCTCTTCGGCTTGGTGGAGTTTTAAATAGTTCAAAGTGCTCAGAAATGAATCCTGGACCTCAGGAAGATGTCAGTGATGAAACAGTTAAAGATGTGAACATCAAAACTATTAACGAATAAATACAGAGAAATCAGGATGTTCACCTCTCTGCTGTTTTTGTTTGGAGGTTTCTGATTTTCACAGGCTGTTACCAAAACTCATTCAGGTTATTTGATTTGTGTGTGTGTGTGTGCGCGTGTGTGTGTGTGTGTGTGTGTGTGTGCGTGTGTGTGTGTGTGTGTGTGTGTGTGTGTGTGCGTGTGTGTGTGTGTGTGTGTGTGTGTGTGTGTGTTTGTGCAGGAGTGTCATGAAGCTGTGTGATGAGGTGGAGTGTGTGGAGAAAACTCTGCTGAAGAGACGAGCGGAGCTGCGAGAGGCCGACAGGAAGCTGCTGGAGGCTCAGAGCTGCATACAGACCAGCAGAGTCCAGGTACACACACACACGCACACGCGCACACACACACACCTACCTGATGGTGTGTTATACTCTGGCGAGCCCACAGTATTACAGAGAAAGCTCAACAATCACACGATTCCCTGTGAGCAGCACTTGTGGGGGTGACTGTGGGGAGGACGAACTCCTTTTAACAGGAGGAAACGTCCAGCAGATCCAGGCTCAGCGTCTCGTCACCCTGAGACTGAATGTTTTTACATCAGTTTTATTGACAAAACTATTCACTAATAATTTTATGGTCAATCACCAAAACGACTAAAAAGAGAGAAAAACATGAGCTTGGATCAGTTTCTTTAATAACTGATGACGCGCTCGCCGCTCTAACCTCCACCCTCCCCACCCGTCCTCGTGTGTCCTCCAGGCCAACGAAGCTCAGCGAGACGCTGCTGCGCTGCAGCTCAGAGGGGAGGACAAACAACGTGCCAGGTAAAGTGTCCTGGCTCCAACCATGACCTCAGAGATCAGGGTGGATATTTTCATCATCGCCACCATCTTCATCACACAGGGAGCTGCAGGAAGAGGTGGAGCAGCTGAGGAGGATGAGGGAGGAGAAAGAGCAGATGCTCAGGCAGGTGGAGGAGGAGCTGAGGAGCAGAGAGGAGGAGCTCCAACAGCTCAACAGGGAAATACAAACAGCCAGAGACACGTAAGGAGGCTTTTACTGTGAAGAGGTGGCTGTTTTATTTTGTCAGGTGTCTCCATATAAACTTCACCTGTGTGTGTGTGTGTGTGTGTGTGTGTGTGTGTGTGTGTGTGTGTGTGTGTGTGTGTGTAGACTCGCTGACCTGCTGTCTGACTGTGTGGAGGCTCAGGGGCGTCTGCACTCTCTCAGCACTCAGGTGAGGCCACACCTGCACCTGTCCCAGAGTTTGGACCCCGTCCTGATGGAGACGGGCCGGCGCGGCTGACGGAGGATCCTGGGTTATAACAGAAAAACAGTCGCTCTGCTTTATTTTGAATATTTGTGCTTTTTGTTTTGAGATCAGGAAGTGAGTGACCATGTGACTCTTTAAACCAATCAGCTGCTGTCACCTCCCCTCTGTTCTGGCCTCAGCAGTGCGTGAACGATGCTCCTGGCGTGTTTCTCCTCTTTACCTGTGTGCTGTGTCTGTGCAGGAGCTGCAGCAGCAGCAGGGGGCGCTGCTGAGAGAGGGGAAGGCGTCTGCTGTGAGGGAGGAAGAGGAGAGACTCGTGTCGCTGAAGGCTGAGCTCGGCTCGCACAGAGGAGGTCACATTATTCTGAGCAGCCGTTATTTCAGGACTGTTTTTATTCGTTATTCTGTAACATGATTAAAAGAACATGTTTTAAAGTTTGGCAGGTGGAATATTTAAAAATGTTTCCTCATAAATTCTGTTTCTGATCGTTGAACAAATGCAGATGTCAGGATGTGTTTGTGTGCAGAGCTGAAACGGGTCCTGCAGGAGCTGCTGGCACAGCAGGAGGCGCTCAAGGACGCGAAAACCAAACGCACCCACACTCTGCAGCAGCTCCACAGGACGAAGGACGAGCTGCACAGGAAGAGGGACGAGGTGGAGGGAGCGAGGGATGAGCTGCACGAGCTGGAGGGCGTGGTGGACAGGAAGAGGGAGGAGCTTGCCGAGCTGACGCAGGAAGTGGAGTCCCGCAGGAGAGAGGCCGAGTCGTGTCTCCGAGAGAAAAGTCGACAGCAAACAGAGCTGCAGGTCAGGGAGCACCACAGTGTCCTGATGTGTGAGGAGGAAGAGGAGGTGATACCTCACGCTGAGTGCTCGGAGACATGTGATTGGTAGAAACACGTTAAACCGTGTGTGTGTGTGTGTGTGTGTGTGTGTGTGTGCCAGGTGTCTGTTGGCGGTGCAGGTGGAGCTCGCTAAACAGAAGGAGAAACACAGCCACAACCAACTCCTTCAACAGGAAGTGATGAGGGAAACAACAGCCAGTCATCACCACCTAAACAGTATGAGCTCATCCTGTCAACCTATCTCTAATAATCAGCTATGTACCACAGGCCTTCAAGCTGGCTGTAGTTAAACCTTTACTCAAAAAGCATCTCTAGACCCAGCAGTCTTAGCTAATTATAGGCCAATCTCCAACCTTCCTTTCATATCAAACATCCTTGAAAGTTGTCAAACAGCTAACAGATCATCTGCAGAGGAATGGCTTATTTGAATTTATTTTCAACCTGTGATGCTTTTATCACCTACGGCAGACAAACTCTCCTGGACATTCAACAAAACTCGCAATCCTGACCTTCACAAACCAACTTTTTTGTGAATGGTGGTGACTCACCTTGGCTACCTGGGCAGAAGAAACACTGGAGAAAAAGGGGAAAAAGGGCCGGGATTCTGGTCAGGCTGAGGAAAAGACAACGTTGCACCCCGCTTCCCAGCATTCTTCTAGCTAAGGTCCAGTCCTTGGAAAACAAACTGGATGAACTAAGGGCTAGGATAACTTTCCAGGGACATTAAGAACGGCAACATCTTTGTTTTCACAGAGACATGGCTGGACCCCTCCGTCCCTGACGTGGCCATTGTCCCTGAGGAGCTCTCCATTCACCGCCGGGACAGAGCAAAAGACTCGGGTAAATGTAGGGGAGGTGGCGTGTGCGTAATGACCAACAAACGGTGGTGCACTGATGTACAGATAGTTTCGTCGGGGTGCTCTCCTGATCTTGAACACCTTATGATCAGATGCAGACCCTTTTATCTGCCCAGGGAGTTTACAGCAGTATTCTGTACCGCTGTTTACATTCCCCCCCCACGCTGAAACCACACGGGCACTGGACAAGCTGTCTGACATTATCAACCAGCAGGAAACGTTACACCCGGAGGCTGCTTTTATCGTGGCTGGCGACTTTAATAAAGCCAACATGAAGAAAGTTCTGCCGAAGTTTTACCAGCACGTAAACTTTCCAACGCATGTTGATAACATCTTAGACCATGTTTACACTCCGCACGCACGTGCCTGCAAAGCCCGCCCCCGACCGGCCTTCGGCAAATCACATCACTGCTTGGTTCTGCTGTTGCCAGACTATAGGCAGAAGCTGAAAAGCGACCAGCCCATGACGCGTTCAGTTCAACGCTGGACCGACCAATCAGACAGCGCCCTGCGTCACTGCTTCAGCATCACAGACTGGGAAGTCTTCCGGACTGCCGCTGACAACAACATCAACAATTATGCCGAGTACGTAACAGACTTTATTCATAAATGCATCAATGAGGTCGAACCGCGGGCTGTTGTACAAACTTACCCCAACCAGAAGCCGTGGGTTAACGGAGAGGTCTGCGCAGCGCTCAGAGCGCAGACTGCAGCCTTTGAATCCGGAAACCCAGGTGAATACGAAACATCCCGGTATGCACTCAGGAAAGCAATAAAGACGGCCAAGGGACAGTACAAAGAAAAGGTGGAACTGCTACAGCAACTCCAACACCAGGAACATGTGGAGTGGTCTGAAGACTGTCACAGACTACAAGGGAAACAGCGGCAGAGTGAGGGAGGTAACTGCTTCTCTACCTGACGAGCTCAACACCTTCTATGCACGCTTTGATAAACATATATCTTAGAAGCTTTTGCTGGAAGAGGACAGCTGCCCTCTTCAGATATCTCAGTCGTGTTTAAACACTTCAGGAAAGTAAACACTCGGAAAGCTCCTGGACCAGACAACATTCCAGGTCGTGTTTTCAAAGCATGTGCCCACGAGCTGGCAGGTGTCTTCACAGACATTTTTAACCTTTCCCTGCTCCAGTCTGCTGTCCCAAAATGTTTTAAGAGGACCACCATCATCCCTGTCCGTAAGAAAACTAATGTGAGCTGCTTAAATGACTATCTCCCAGTAGCACTCACCTCCATTGCCATGAAGTGCTTTGAGCGCATAGTCAGAGCTCACATCACATCTTCACTCCCTGCTTCACTTGATCTGCTCCAGTTTGCCTACAGGCCCAACAGATCTACAGACGATGCAATAGCAGTTGCACTTCACACTGCCCTCTCTCACCTGGACCAGAAAAACACATATGTGCGGATGCTGTTAATCGACAATAGCTCCGCCTTCAACACCATCATACCATCTAGACTCGTTATGAAACTCCGCGACCTGATCATCAGCTCCTCCCTGTGCAGCTGGATCCTGGACTTCCTGACAGACAGACCTCAGGTGGTTCAGATCGGCAGCATCACCTCATCCACACTCACACTCAGCACAGGTGCCCCCCAGGGATGTGTGCTCAGCCCCCTGCTGTACACCCTGTTCACCCACGACTGACAGCTCCAACACCATCATCAAATTTGCAGATGACACCACCATCATCGGCTGCATTTGTGATGGAGATGAAACGGCATGCAGGGCAGAGGTGAGAGCCCTGACATCATGGTGCCGCGACAACAACCTGCTGCTTAACGTCAGCAAAACCAAGGAGCTCATCATGGATTACAGGAGACTGCAGAGAGGAGGCCACACCCCCATCCACATCGAAGGAGCAGAGGTGGAGAGAGTCAGCTGCTTCAGATTGGCATCAACATCAGCCAGGATTTGAGCTGGTCACACCATGTTGGTGTGATCACAAAAGCAGCAAGACAGCAGCTCTTCTTCCTGCGGCGCCTGAGAAGATTCGGCATGAACCTCAGAATAATTACAAACTTCTATCGATGCCCCATTGAGAGTATTCTGACTGGCTGCATCACCACCTGCTACGGCAGCTGTAACGCTCTGGACCGCAGAGCTCTGCAGAGGGCGGTGAGATCAGCACAGCGCATCACCGGGACTGAACTGGCAGCCATGCAGGATCTCTACAGACAGCGCTGCATGAGGAAGACGCAGCGGATCCTCTCTGATCCCAGACACAGACTTTTCACACTCCTGCCGTCCGGCAGGCGGTTCAGGAGCATCCAGACCCGAACTACCAGACACAGGGACAGTTTTTACCCACAAGCCATCAGGCTTTTGAACTGCTGACACTCCATACACACCACTACACACTCACTACAATTACAGGACTCTGCACACTGTCACTTCAACAAATGCTACTTAAATGCTCGTTGCACAACTTTGTACAACCTGCAGATACTCTTGCACAAACTTGTAAATACCAACTAAATTCTCTAATATTTAATACTTTTTTCCTCTCCTTTATATTGTTATTATTATTATTATTATTATTTTATTACTACCACTGCTATTTTCTGTTATTTTCTTCTCAATATAACTGCACACTCTCTATATGCTCATGTAAAGCTGAAGAGCCAAAGAATTTCATTATACATAAATGTGGCTACACTCTTTATCTGTACACGACAATAAAACTTGAAACTTGGTTATTGTACTCGGCCCTGAAAATCGTAGAAATATGGTATCTAACCAGATTCTTACTCTGGATGGCATTACCTTGGCCTCCAGTAACACTGTGAGGAACCTTGGAGTCATTTTTGACCAGGACATGTCCTTTAACGCACATATTAAACAAATATGTAAGACTGCTTTCTTCCATTTGTGCAACATCTCTAAAGTTAGAAATATCCTGTCTCAGAGTGACGCTGAAAAACTAGTTCATGCATTTATTACTTCCAGGCTGGACTACTGTAATTCATTATTATCAGGAAGTCCTAAAAACTCCCTGAAAAGCCTTCAGCTGATCCAAAATGCTGCAGCAAGAGTCCTGACAGGGACTAGAAAGAGAGAGCAGATTTCTCCTGTATTGGCTTGACACAAGATAGAAATTTAGGAGCAACATGGCCTTACAAACCCAACAGTGAGATCTTAAGAGATCCACAGTCTATGGCTCTTCAATGGGGTGTCACAGGGTCCCCAGGAAAAAAAAGTTGTAAATGTAAAATAATAAAATAAATATTCTTCTGTAGCAATAACAAAGAATAACATAAATTATTCTGTAGCAATTACACATTCATTTAAGGATGTGTTTGCAAAATTTGCAATCGTTTGCAAAAATGGCAAACAATTCCAAGGAATTGAAACAGTGGGAACCGGTTCTCAACAAGAACCGGGTTTCGATACCCATCCCTAGCTCAGTGCAGGTTAACCTGTCACCATCTTTTCAGTGACAGGCTGCAGAGATTTCAGCAGGATATGATGGAAGCAGCTCAAAGGAAAGCAGCTCCCTGCAGAGCAGAAACCACTCTAACAGTGACACTCATTATACAGGGTGGGCCATTTATATGGATACACCGTAATAACATGGGAATGGTTGGTGATATTAAAGTCCTGTTTGTGGCACATTAGTATATGTGAGGGGGCAAACTCCTCAAGATGGGTGCTGACCATGGTGGCCATTTAGAAGTCGGCCATCTTGGATACAACTTTTGTTTTTTCAATAGGAAGAGGGCCATGTGACACATCAAACTTATTGGTAATGTCACAAGAAAAACAATGGTGTGCTTGGTTTCAATGTAACTTTATTCTTTCATGAGTTATTTACAAGTTTCTCTTTGTTCACAGCCATTGACATGTCGAAGAGGTTAACACGTGAGGAGCGGATCGAAATCGTGTTGATATCTGGTGAACGCAGTAACCGGGTCATTGCAGCAGATTTCAATGCAAGACACCCTACGAGACCACCCATCTCCCATGCTACAGTCAGCAAACTGCTTGCTAAGTTTCGTGAAACTGGTTCAGTGTTGGATTTGCCAAAATGTGGACGCAAGAAAACTGTCACTAATGAAGAAACATCAGTGGCTGTCCTAGCTTCATTCAGCAAGAGCCCACAGCGTAGCACTCGCCACATGTCACTGGAGAGTGGCGTTAGTCGAACATCCCTTCGGCGGATATTAGCTACTCACAAATGGCACCCTTACAAACTCCAGCTACTGCAGCATCTCAACGAGGATGACCCAGATCGGCGCACAGAATTTGCAGAATGGGCAAAACAAAAATTGGAACAGGACCCTCAGTTCACGCAGAAGATTTTGTTCAGTGATGAGGCAAACTTTTATGTGAAGTTAACAAACAAAACCACCGCTATTGGTCTGACACTAACCCACATTGGATGGATCCCTCCAAGACTGTTGGAACAACAAAAGTGATGGTTTGGTGTGGTATATGGGGTACAACGATAGTGGGTCCATTCTTCATCAATGGAAACCTCAAGGCCACTGGATATTTGAAATTGCTACATGATGATGTGTTTCCCTCTTTATGCACTGAAGCTGGCACGTTCCCTGAGTTTTTCCAGCAAGATGGTGCACCACCACATTATGGGTGCCAGGTCCGAGCATTCCTAGATGAACAGCTTCCTGGAAAGTGGATTGGTCGTCGTGGGCCAGTTGAATGGCCCCCAAGGTCTCCCGATCTGACCCCCTTAGACTTTTATCTTTGGGGTCATCTGAAGGCAATTGTCTATGGTGTGAAGATACGAGATGTGCAGCACCTGAAACTACGGATACTGGATGCCTGTGCTGGCATTTCTCCTGCGGTGTTGCTATCAGTGTGTGAAGAGTGGGAGAAGAGGGTTGCATTGACAATCCAACACAATGGGCAGCACATTGAACACATTTTATAAGTGGTCAGAAACTTGTAAATAACTCATGAAAGAATAAAGTTACGTTGAAACCAAGCACACCATTGTTTTTCTTGTGACATTACCAATAAGTTTGATGTGTCACATGGCCCTCTTCCTATGGAAAAAAACAAAAAAACAAAAACAAAAGTTGTATCCAAGATGGCCGACTTCTAAATGGCCACCATGGTCCCCACCCATCTTGAGGAGTTTGCCCCCTCACATATACTAATGTGCCACAAACAGGACTTTAATATCACCGACCATTCCCATGTTATTACGGTGTATCCATATAAATGGCCCACCCTGTAGTTTAAGTCCTTCATGGGCTCACTGCTCCCTACATTACAGCATGAAGGCTGATGAAGCTCAGGTCAGACCCTCCTGACTGCTCCCTCAGCCTGCGTCCTCACAAGAACCACTGGTGGGTCTCCTGCTTGAGCCCTTCAGCTGTTGGAGTCTTTACCAGAAGACCTGAGCTCTGAAAACCTGCTGTCGTAATCCCTCCTCACACTGAGCTTAGACGCAGGACTTGGTTAATAAAGATATCTGCCCATTTATTTCCATTTATTGGATCTATATCTTCTCCTATTGTATTCATCCAGATTATTGACAGAGGTTTGGTCCTGTGTTTCATTGAACTGTTTTTAATCTTTTTTGTGTTTTTGTCTTCTGACTGAATGACCCCTGAATGACCTCTGCTAGAAGACATAGGCCTGTTTGATCCTCATTCACAGGTGAAGGCAGTGGGACGTGTCATGGATCTGTGCGTGTGTATAACCTTCAGGATGCAATGCTGACGAGGGAAAACTCGTCCACACACAGTCATTGTCTTGTGTGAATAGCTAGCTTAGCTTGTAGCCAGGTTGTTAGCACCGCAGCTTCTCCATCTGTCCCTTCTGCACTTTCATGCTCCAACACCCCATAATGAAAAAATGAAATTCTTGCAATTTTATTAAAATTCAAAAATGGAAATATATGTAAGCATTCGCTGCGTTTGCCATCAGACTCAAAGCTGTGCGTTTTGTTTCACCTGATCATCAGTAATATATTTCTGCCACTGACTGGAGTCCACCTGAGCTCAATTCAGTTGAATGGACACGGTTTGGACAGGGACGCTCCCGTCTATAGGTGACAGTCATCATGTCAGAGCACAAACTAGACCTTGAAGTCCAAGGAGTTGTGTGCAAACCTCTGAGACAGGATTGTACCGAGGCCCAGATGTGGGGGAGGGACCAGAAGAAAGGCTGATATTGGCTCTGATATGATGGATCTTATTAAGAAAGAAGGAAAGTTCTCACTGTTCAGTCGAGTGAACAGTTAGAGCAGGAGATATCGGTGTGATAAAGTTCCTAACTGTGCCAAATAAACTGGTACAGATTAAACGTGACACACAGTCTTCCCTCATCTTTGACCATATTATTAAAAGGATGTAAGAGCTCTCTGAGACGACTGTGTGGATTTGCACAAACGTTCCACTTTCAGACTGAATGCTGTCATTGATCCGGGGTGAGGGATTAGCAGATCGCTGGTTAAAAGGAGCCACTCAGACCACTAAATGAATGCAGTTTACATCTCTGTTCAGGAAAAAGCACCATCAGGGGTAAAGACAGCAGAAAATCTGCTCAGTGATCAAAGAGGTTGTTAAAGTGAATTGTTAAATGTTGTCATTTCTATGCTTACCACCTCTACATTGTTTCAAACTCTGTGTTCAAAGACATTCCTGTGTCCCCCTCCCCAGCCTCTCGAGGTTCTGGGGGGAGGCTGTAGTGTTTTATCACAAGCACATCCTTGTGAAGGTTCTGTTTGATGTTGCTTCCTGCTTTTATGATCCTTTTGGTGAGCAGGAGGTCACACACACACACACACACACACACACACACACACACACACACACACACACACACACACACACACACACACACACACTGCCTTGTCTTTGTAACCAAGGGGGGGTTTTACGGTGGGAGGTGCTTTTGCTGTGATGTGTATTGTAACTGTCATGTCAATAAAAAGGCTACGAGGAAGCTGCTCTTTGAAGGATTTGGACAGATGATGAGCATTATGCTCCACCGCCTGGTTCTGACCAAACCTCTCCCTCGTTAGCGAGTAAAAAACCGGTTGAAGATGTTCTGGTATGTCTTGTGTTCTTCATGAGGAATAAGTCTCTAAACTAGCGGGGCTTGTGGAAACACAGACCGAACAGAGGTAATTCCACAGGATTCACATCAGGAGGTGAATGAATCTGCATGTGGTCAGAAATAAAACCGTCCTGAGAATAAAGAGTCGATGTTCAGGCCCAGAGTAAAGATGTGAAACATCCCTGTAGCGAGTGGATCCTGAAACATGGCGGCTAAAACAAACAGATCCCATCAGACGGATGAATCTGGCTGCAGGTTCATCTGTAGCATCATCTGAAAATAAAAACCAGCCACAAGAAGAGCTTTGAGCCATGCTGCAGGTCACTGTGAATCAGCACAGATGGAAACATGAAGCTGCCACTCAGTAACATGATCCATTTATCTGCCTGATTCTTCTCTTCCTCCAGAATCTGTTTTCATCAACAGAAACTCGAGTTCCTGCCACAAACTGGGAGGTGAGCGTGTCACCATGAAGTCCTGTTTCCACTCGTCCTCCTAGCAGTGGGCAGTAATCGCTCCGATGAGTTTGTCTAACAGCAGCAGCAGAGAGCCGATCAGCTGACACAGGAGGAAACGTTCCCACAGAGAGCGCAGTGACGTCTATCAGAGTGAAGCTGGAGACTCCTGAGAGTCATCAGGAAAAACATGTGTGACAGAAAATCAGCTGCAAAGAAAAAACATTTTTATATCTGAAGGATAAAAATCTGAACCGACAGATTAAAGAGGCCACGGCGCTCTCTCTGTTTTTACATCACAGATCATGGCTTTGATTCATAACACACATGCTACACATCACACATCCAGATCATTGGATCCAGGTGTTCCAGGTGTATAAAATCAGCACCTAGGCATGCAGACTGCTTCTACACACATGTATCAAAGGTCAGTGACGAGGAGCCGAGGCGCACACAGGCAGGTTTCAGGACGAGACGCCGTGTTATTCACAGCTGCAGCAACAACAATAACAGTGATGACGATCTTGATACTGCGGTGACCTTTCTGTCGAGGTGACTCCAGCTCCTTCTCGGACCCAGCATGATACTAGGGAGAGCATGATGAGGTAAATAGTCCCGACTGCCCTGCCAGCCAGAGTCGGATGCTTCAGGTTCCTGGGGATTAACATCAGTGAGGATCTGAGCTGAATAAGTCACGTGGATGTGATCACAAAAGCAGCGAGACAGCGGCTCCTCTTTCCACGGAGGCTGAGGCGGTTTGTCCTGTCAGAATACTGACCAACTTCTACTGATGCACCATCGACATTATTCTGTCTGACTGTATCACGACCTGGTACGGCAGCTATAATGCTCTATGGAGGGTGGTCAGATCAGCACAGCGTATCACCAGGTCTGAGCTGCCAGCCATCCAGGACCTCTGCAGGCAGCGCTGCAGGAGGACGGCCCAGAGGATTCTCTCTGGTCCCAGCAACACAGCCTCACACTCTTCATGTGGTACAGGAGCGTCCACACCAGCAGCAGATTCAGGGACAGTTTCTAAGCCATCAGGACACTGACCTGCAGAAATATTGGACAGTTTATATTACACACTGTACATGTATATATCACTGACTCTGCACTACAGCGGCTACAGTATTTTTAGTAATCTGTATTTATTTATTTTACTCTTTTTTTTATATTTTTTTATTTATATTTGTCAGATTTTTGTCTATTGCTGTAGTTTTGTGCGATTTAGTTGTTTTCTATTTCTGTTATATAAATGATCTTCTCTTGTATCGTGACCCAGAACAGCTTGACTCAAGAAGTCACAGTGGATTCTGTGGAACAGAGAAATAAAACCATTGGATGGGTCAGTTTATTGGGTAATTCAGTTGAGTTCATTATTTGCATGTAATTCCAACCAAAACCACACCCACAGTGATTTCATAATCCTGCTGCTCCTGTTGTGTATATAAAGGCAGGAGTTTCTGTCAGAGATCAGCAGCGTTCAGCCGTCCAGAAGACTTCATCCAGCCACACAGCGTCTCTGCACACTCGTACGTCTACAACCACTCGCTCTGCATCTGTTTTATTTCACTCTGCTGTAAAATGCCGCCCTGCAGCTCAGCCTCTTATTAACATTTTCTCATTGAAACAGTCATCTTCATGTTTTCCAGAATAGCATTTAATTCACAATACTTTTGTTTCATAGAGGTGCTGCAGGTATTATTAATGATGCCATTACAAATGTACTGCAGAATTATTGTTATTAGTTAGTCTTTTAAGCCCATTGCTGATTTCTCTCCATTTTTGTCTCTGTTTCCTTTAACTTTGTTAATGAAGGAACTCAAAATGCCCGAGTACATCACTGAACTCCAAGTGTCTGTGAATAAATCTCAAGAGGATTTGTTCCGTGGGCAACACTACAGCAAAAGTCCTGTTAATCTGAACAAAGGGGCCAGAGGAAACACCATCTACCTTTGGTACAAGAAAGGCACGGGCTCAGGAATCACCAACATTCAGTTTTCATTCAGCGAAAAGATGACCCAAGGGCCTGATCGAAGCAGGGTATGAAAAGATCGATAAAAACCTCAATGAAGGAGCAGGTGGAGACAAAATCTACCTGTGGTACTCCAAGTCTGCCAAGAATGTTCCCATCGTGGGCATTGATGTCACTGAAGACGCAGATGCTGAAGCTGAGAAGTTTAAAGACAGCTGGGAGAGACTGGCCTGTGACCTGAACCGCAATGCTGGAGGAAAACTGATCTCCATGTGGGTGAAGAGGGAGAAACAAACCTACATCTCTGAGATCAAGACCACTGTCAACTGCAGTGGAGATAGGGATAACTTCAAGAATGGCTACATCCGAGTGGATGAAAACACCAACAGAGGTGCAGCACATTGTGCTACTCCGCCTACCATCTTCCTGTGGTACCGTCTGACCACTAACTCCAAGGATGCATTCACAGATCTGAAAGTCTCCACCAACCAGAGCAAATATGAAAACTATCAAGAAGAGGGCTATCAGCCGGTGAACCAGAACCTGAACGCGGGGACCGGAGGAAATGAGGTGTTCCTGTGGTACAAGAAAGACGGCAGCAGCAAAAACCCCATCAACGCCGTCACTGTGATCACCAGCCAAGGAGCTGTGGGGCCGTACCAGAGTGCCGGGGTCAACGTCATCGAAGAGAGCCTCAACACCGGCAACAACGGTGTTCCCATTTATGTGTGTTTTAATCAGCGAGGGTAACCATGGTAACAGAGCTGAGCATGCTCACTGAGCAGAAAGATGTTCATGTTTAATCAGTGTGGTGATGGTTTTTCTTTCCTTTCTGTAATGATCTTCAATCACTGTGATGTCAGAGCTTTGACTCCACCAGCGATCATTGATCCAATCAATCTGATTGATTACCTCTGTATCACTTTATTCTGATGATTCTGTTTCAATAAAGCCTCTTTAGCATCTGAAATCTCTCTGTGTCATCTGTCAAAGCTTCATCTGACGCTTGTTAGCAGAATAAAATGTGCTGAGCAGCATCAATACATGACTTCATTTAGCAGAAACCTGAGCTCACTGTGTGGACACTTTAATAACATCAGTATTATCTGTGTAAGTAGTAGTATTAGCAGTAGTATTAATAGGATCGTTGTAAAGCAGAAATCTCACTAAATCCTGTTGTACGGACAAACTGAGATCCAGATTATTCATCAGGTTTGATAAGTGTTACTATTTCTGCACACTTTGTGCTACAGTAACCAGCTGGGTGACGCTGAGCTCTTCCAGCCTGCGGGGCTGTTTAGTGCCAATATTTCTGAGACTGCTTCACAGTGAAGAATTCCTCTGTAACAAACACCTCACATAATAAAATCATTTCACATGCTTAGAAAGACGACTGTACCTTCCTTTGAACAGTGGGGGGTTAACTGGGCACAGATGTTTGATGAACCCTCACCTGATGTGACGGTCAGAGTTCTTCCTTCCTTCCAGAATCAGACATGAGTGGGTTTGTAACCCTAAACAGGACTGCTGGGATCTATCCTTGGTGTCATCATAAAAATATTTATTTATATCTGCTGGATCCACAGAGCTACGCCACTACTTCAAAACACATCAGATCTGAATACTTTTCCAAACTTCCACAACAAAGATGCTGCTAAAGCCGAAACACATCAGTCTTCCTGTACATAATAAAGCTAAACGTGTTTGTCCCTGTCAGCAGACGAGCGGCAGCATTCTGGATCATTTGTAAGCGTGATAGTGAGGCCTGATCCATACCAATGTAAAGTGCATTACAATAATCAAGGCGGGTGGTAACAAATCCATTTAAAACTCTCTCTAAGTGACAAAAAGAGATAAAAGGTTTTACTTTAGAGAGCTGCCTCAGATGAAAAAAGGCTTTTCTCACCGCTGTATCTATCTGTTTGTCCATTTTAAGAGCTGTGTCAATTTTTACTCCAAGGTTGGTGACAATTGGTTTGACACAGGATGTAAGAGGACCCAAGTCAGATGATGGGACACCGGGTCCACTCGGCCCAAATATAATGACCTCAGTCTTCTTTTCATTAAAATGTAAAACGTTCAAAGCTAGCCATGCTCTGATATCCTTGAGACATTCTAAAATAGGCCTGAGGGGGTTAGGGTCATTGTGTTTCAGGGGTAGATAAATCGGACAGTCGTCTGCATAAAAATGAAATGAGACATTATGTTTTTTAATAATATGGCCAAGGGGAAGTAAATAAATGCTAAAAAGAAGGGGCCTGAGGATGGATCCTTGAGGTACACCACATGGGAGGGGGGCAGAGGATGAATAAAATTTACCAAGTGAGACAGAAACTTCTGTCAGACAGGTATAACTCGAACCACTCCAAGGCAGTGCCTCTAATTCCAACATGATGCTCTAGGTGACAAATTAAGATGTTGTGATCTACTGTATCAAACGCTGCTGTGAGATCCAAAAGCACTCTTAAGACGGAGTCCCCAGAGTCAGCAGTTAGTAAGATATTATTAAAAACTCAGAAAAACCCAGACTCTGTGCTGTGAAGTGCTTTAAAACCTGATTGAAATACTTCAAACGTGTTTTGACTGTTTAAAAAAAAGTCTGCAGCTGTGAAGACACTACTTTTTCCAAAATTTTAGAAACAAAAGGAAGCTTTGAAATTGGTCTGAAATTACACAACGAAGAGACATCCAAGACAGGGCGTTTCAGCAGAGGCTTGACCACTGCCTGTTTAAAAGTTACAGGTACATCACCTAAAGTCAGGCTGCTGTTTATAAGCCTTTGAATACAAGGTCCACTAGTGTCCCAGACTTCTTTGATGATCACACTGTTTTAGCCTAATGTACAAAATAATGCTGGCTAAGGTTACCCAGAGATTAAAGGTGAAGCTGCTCAAATAACCTTTGATGTTTCAGCCTTATTTTTTTAAGAAGAAAAACTGTATGTTGAAGTTTTTGTTATTATTAATTAAAGACAAGATGTACTTAAAGTACTTAAAATAACACTTTATTTTTAAGGCCTTTTTTGTCCAAAGATATTATTTTTGTTTCTCTGCTTAGCATAGAAATGCAGATTAAATCCTTTTTTCCTATAAATTGAAAGAGCTTGAGTTTACAATATTCATGTCCATGTCTATTATTTATTCTGTTGCCAACTTGTACTTTGGGGCAAATTTTCTTGTGCAATTAAATGTGATTAATCAAGATTAATTAATTACAAAGCCTCTAATTAATTAGATTAATTTTTTAAATCAAGTCCCTACCCTAGTACCTACACTTTTATTTGCTGGGTTTATTTTGATAACAGTGTTATTGTAAACCATGCCACACATGATGGCTTAAGTTATTTAATTTCACTGAATACATGAGACAAGCTAAATTACCATAATTATTTCATGTTTAAGAAACAGTGATGTTTCTAAATGTAATTTCTTTTATTTTAAGCAGGTCTCACGATGACGACGCTGAGTGATCCTGTTGGTGGACTTGGAATAAATCATCTGTAAACAAAGAACTTGTCCACGTGGTGGCTGATGGGAGTAACAGTCTCAATGTCGCCTGCTCTGGCCCCTGGAAGACAATTGACTATGGTTGCCGGTGTCTCTAGCTTCACATGTCTGAGAACAGAATCACCAATTACCAGAGTTTGACCCCCGGCGGGTGTGTCGCCGAGTGGGGAAAAACGGTTAGACACATGAACAGGTTGGTGGTGTACCTGGGGCTTCTGTTTAAGACTATGCTTCCTCCTCACCGTCACTCAGCCGCCCTCGTTCCCCAGCTGCTTGGGGTCTGCCGAGTAACAGCTAGCGGGGCCTGCGCTATCTTCGGCTGCACCAGCTGCAGGGGCCTGGCTAGCTACGGGTGAATGAAGGGTGCGAAGCAGAGTCTCCAATTCAGTAATCCTGGCCTCCAGAGCTGCAAATATGCTACATTTGTTACAGGTATCATTACTGCTAAAGGAGGCCGAGGAGTAACTAAACATCTGACACAATGAGCAGGAAAGTGCAGGAGGGACAGGTGAAGTAGCCATGGTGCTAACGAGTCAGCTACGAGCTAAGCTAAGCTAGCGAAACAGTAAAGAGACAGTGAGTGAATACTTTGGCTATAAATTAGGTAGTGAGGTCACAGAAAGGGTGGTTCAGATGAAGCACGTGAAGATTTTACTATGAAGAAGGAATGTATCTAAAAGTTTTTAATTAAATTGCTAAGCAGAAAAGCTACTCAGAAACACCACTGTGTTTGAGCAGGAACAGGAAGTGATACTCTACCACAAAGTGAGCGAACACCAAGTGACAGCGCCACCAAGAGTCAGAGTTTTCATGTTATATGATTTATTTATGTAGTTAGTGTCATAGTTTTTAACATTCCTGATATTTATCTAGTTCTGAAAGTTCTTTATTGGCCACAACTTTTTGTTCTTCTGGTATTCCTTTGAGTTTGATGTAGACCTTGCAGTTTGCAGTCCATGTTGATTGAACCTTGTTTTGTCTTCTTAGTATTCGTGCTTGTCGTGCTATGTCAGCATTTTTCTTTATCAGTTTATGTAGACATTGGTTCCTCTGAGCTTCTTAGCTTGTCTTAGTGGCTCCTTTTTTTATTTTCTGTTCACAAAGCGTCTTATTATTGCTACCGGATACTTGATGGATTGTTGCGGGGTGTACCTGGCAACTCTCGATGGAGGACATTGAACGACATCTAGGGATGGGTATTGATAAGATTTTCATGATTCTGATTCCATTTTCGATTCTGTTTAACGATTCGATTCTTTATCGATTCTCTTATCGATTCTTTTTTAAAAAGGAGAACAGTAAGGCCGGTTAGCTTAGAACTTTGTTTTATATCTTCTCTTTGAACAAGATAGAAATTTAGGAGCAACATGGCCTTACAAACCCAACAGTGAGATCTTAAGAGATCCACAGCCTACGGCTCTTCAATGGGGTGTCACAGGGTCCCCAGGAAAAAAAGTGTACATGTAAAATAATAAAATAAATATTCTTCTGTAGCAATAACAAAGAATAACATAAATTATTCTGTAGCAATTACACAAGAATATCCAGTAACGTCCCTGCCTACAATTAAACACATTCACTTACCGAAAATCGGGGCATTTGCTGTGGCAAATGGGTGCAAGCCTTTGACCACAAACTTAGTCACTGCTCGGTGACATTCATCTATCCTGGCCTGAAAGGAGACGCTACCGGTATCTGTCTCTCTCATCGTGGTCACCTAAATGCACAGTAATGGCAGGTTTTGTAATAAGGCAGATCACGCTAACATAATATGCACCGTTAGCTGATTATTTACCTGCCGCATTAACGGGAGAGGACGTGCAAACGTTACCGCTGCTGCTGGGCTGAGATTCACGAGTCCGGAGTGGAATTAAAAAGACGACATTCATTTAAGGTCATCGCGTGTTTTGTGAGCAAATGCTTTTGCATATTCGTAGTGTTTCCTCCCTTAAATGAAATATCTACTTTGCAAGTATTGCAAGTTGCCCTGTTGCCATCCGTTCTCGTAAAGTATAACCGAACTTTTGAGCGTTTGAGCTGCTTAGGCGCCGTGTTTCCTGCCAGGTAAATGACGCTCCGCAACGTGGTGACGTCATTCGGGGCGACTGGAATCGATAAGGGAATCGTTTGCAAAAATGGCAAACAATTCCAAGGAATTGAAACAGTGGGAACCGGTTCTCAACAAGAACCAGTTTCAATACCCATCCCTAACGACATTTACCCATGTGGAAGCATGATCACAGAGTTCTGGCTGATCGGAGCTGGCTCGGACCTGGATTATCAAAAAACAAAGAAAGCAGTTAGAGCTGTTCAAAACCCCACAAGGTTGGTTGACATGATTGAAGATGGGCAAGCTGTGAGTACTCAGACTGTGGTTATTGAACACAATATGGATGAGATCTTGGACCTCAGTAGCATCTATCAAACCAGTCAGATTCCTGGAATCTCTGGAAAACACTCAGTCCTCATGCAGACACACTTCCAGAACTGCTGCAAACCCTGATTAGGTCGTTGCTGAATGTCTGCCTGTTGGTGTTGTTTTTTTCATTGTATTCATTAGAAGAAAAGAATTCATTTTCCTCATCATGTTTACATCCTGTGGAGAAACTAATACTTTCTTTTTTGAAAATGTTTGTCTCATTATAATCTTTGAAATGTGAAACTTTCACCAGCAGATGGGACTGAAGACCAGCTGCTAAGGGTGAAGCGTGTGATCCCAGACAAAACAAAAGCCGATCACTCCAGCCATCGCTGTGGGGAACGTTCCAGGTCAGATGAGCCTGCAAAAACCTCCCAGGGTAACATCAGAATCCCGAATTCAAAACGATGAATTACAACACAGTTTGGTTTTCATGAGGAGGTTTCTCAAAAGAGAAGTAAAAGGAAGTGAAAGAGCTGCTGCAATTAAAGATATCTTTAATTAGTAAGAATCATTTCAACACTTGTTGACCCCAAAGTTTGAAGTCAGAAGCTGTGAAGAAGTGCTGATGAAGCAGGACATGAAGAAACTGTAAGTGAAGGCAGTGACTCTCTGAGAGGCCTTTAAACATGACACTCTCACACATGCTCAGTAGTTTTCCTCACAGCATCCAAATGTTACAGTTTCTCAGGCATTTATTTCTTTAAAAGTCTGAACACTGTACACATTTCACAGCAGTCAGTGTGCAAACAGCTGGAACCTGAAAGTTCATCAGGAGTTTCTTTTTCTTTAGAACATTAAAGATCTGTATGAGTTAAACTCTGATGTTTCTGTGTCCTCTGAAGAAATGAGTTTAATCTGAACACAACTCGTTTCTTTAAATGTTGAGAGGTTTTGTAAAAGGTCATCATTCACTTCTTGACTCCACCAAACAGCTGCTGAGACGACAACGACACAGTTCAAGAAATGTCATTACTTCCAGGCTGGACGACTGTAATTCATTATTATCAGGAAGTCCTAAAAACTGCCTGAAAAGCCTTCAGTTAATCCAAAATGCTGCAGCAAGAGTCCTGACAGGGACTAGAAAGAGAGAGCAGATTTCTCCTGTTTTGGCTTCCCTTCATTGGCTTCCTGTTAAATCCAGAATTCAAAATCCTGCTCCTCACATACAAGGTCTTAAATAATCAGGCCCCATCTTATCAGATCAATGATAAATAAAATGATTGCTAACACCTTAACTAACTATATTCTGTTGCAGCAAGGTGACGTGGATGGCATGGCCGAAACGTGTTTAAAATGATGCATGCGCTGAAAATGTTAAAATACAAGTGGCGCGATGCTGATGCCATATAACACTGAAAGGTCTTGCAAAATGACAAAAGAGTAGGGAGATGTAAGAGTGAGATTTTTTTATATTGTCATTTGTGCCTAGGAACATATAATCATTTATGCTTAGAAATATTTAATCATTTGTATGCTGATAAGAATCATATCCTTATTAGGTTTGATAAAAGTCTGTGTGCACTTGTGTACCATGAGATGATTGGAAGCAGCCTCGACGTTATAATTTCCATTATAGCTTTAGAAACCGACTGTCTTGTTCGTTATCTCAAAGTGCAAGACTTCACACCTTTAAATGTCGTCTGAGACATGACCTATTGCGAGTTCCTGTTCTTATCATTTAGCAAGACACTTATTTCTGCTTTTCTGCATACCTCATACACACAGTTTAAGTTCATTGAAAGGTTGTATGTCTATGTATGGTATAGCTGGATACACACACACACACACACACAGAATACAGACACTGATGTTGTGTCTGTATTCAAAGACAAAGAGCTCTGTCTTGCCTTGTTTTGTCTTGCAGTTAGTGGTGTCGTGTTCCAGCGGGGTTTGTGCCTAGATAAACCCAACAGACCCCTATTTCCAATCTAAACCACAGGACAGGCCAGAAACAACAACATAACTTTTATAATTGGGGCGATCGTGGCTCAAGAGTTGGCAGTTCGTCTTGTAATTGGACGGTTGCCAGTTCGAGCCCCGGCTCGGACCGTCTCGGTCGTTGTGTCCTTGGGCAAGACACTTCACCTACCGCCTACTGGTGATGGCCAGAGGGGCCGATGGCGTGATATGGCAGCCTCGCTTCTGTCAATCTGCCCCAGGGCAGCTGTGGCTTCAACTGTAGCTCCACCAGTGTGTGAATGTGAGTGAATGAATAGTGGAATTGTGAAGCGCTTTGAGGTTTCTCAAAAAGCGCTATATAAATGCAATCCATTATATTATCTGTCACTTTTACCAACAGAGTTAAAAGCAGGGCTTTTACTTTTTTACACTTTCTCCAAATAAGTGTTTTCTACACTCACTGATTCAGAGTCATAATACTTTATTAATCCCTGAGGAAATTATGGGGTTAAAGTCGCTCCAAGACGATAAGAACAACAACAGACTGAACTAAATTAAATCATACAACATATTACAAAATATAACAAATAGCTCAGTTATTAACCGACTGATCTGAGTCTTTTTTATAGATTAAAAAAGTTTTTCTTTAACGTTGAGGATGCTCTGAGCCTAAGAATTTAATTGCCAAATAAAAACTTAAACTGAAACGTCTTTAATGACTGTCTAGTGTTGTGTTTAAAGATGTTATATAAAAAAATCTTCTCTTGTATCGTGACCCAGAACAGCTTGACTCAAGAAGTCACAGTGGATTCTGTGGAACAGATAAATAAAAACATTGGGTGGGTCAGTTTATTGGGTAATTCAGTTGAGTTCATTATTTGCATGTAATTCCAACTAAAAACACACCAGTGATTTCATAATCCTGCTGCTCCTGTCGTGTACATAAAGGCAGGAGTTTCTGTCAGAGATCAGCAGCGTTCAGCCGTCCAGACGACTTCATCCAGCCACACAGCGTCTCTGCACACTCGTAAGTCTACAACCACTCGCTCTGCATCTCTGTTTTATTTCTTTCGACTATATCTACAACCATCTTAATATTTTCTAACAGCATATCCAGTTCAGTCCTTTTTAAGCGTTCCACTGAGTGCAGCTTAATCATTTTTAACATTTTACTAAAGCTTTAGACCTTCACACCTCAATCCAAGAGAAACCTCAAAATATTCACTTAAACTATCATTGACAGAAAGCATCCTGCTAACACTGACAGCTTTTCTAAAGTTTTTATTCACTGAACATTTACTTTAACTTTACTTTGATCTTCCTCACAGAATATTTTCCTAAGAAGTTGTGAGTTTGTCTTAAAGAGAGTCGATGTAAATCATTTTCACACCATCTCTTATTTTGTTATGTCCCATATTTTATTATCAGAGATTGAATGAGAGGTTTATTGAACTTCTATCTGACCATCACCAGTTTATAAATCACCAATAATCACACGTGGAACATTATTCACATGGCTGTCATTCACGCTGCTTCCATCTCTTTCTGTTCACTCATGAGTTCTTCAACTTTATTTGCTGTAGGAACCCATAATGGCCTTCATCACTGATCTTAAAGTGTCTCTGAGCAAAGATGAGGGAGACAATCTCCGTGCCCAAGGCTACCTCTCAGTTCCTGGTAATCTCAACAAAGGAACCAGTGGAAAAAAAATCCATCTTTGGTACAAAAGAGGTTCCAGTAATGGAATCACTGCCATTCAGATTTCATTCAACAAAGCAATGAGTATTGGCCTGCAGGCTGCAAATTACACTAAGATCGACAAAAATCTCAATGATGGATGTGATGGAGACGAAGTCTACCTGTGGTTCAAAAATTATTCCACACAGTTTGACGTTCCCATCATGCAACTTCATGTCACCACAGAAGAAAATAATGAAGCTGAGATGTTTGAATTGGGCTGGGAGAGACTGGCCTGTGATCTGAACCGGAACGCTGGAGGAAACTGGATCCACCTGTGGGTGCAGAGAGTGAAACCTACCTACATCTGTGACATCAAGGCCACTGCTGACTATAAAGGAGATGCTAACAACTTCAATGCTGGCTGGAACAGAGTGGATGAAGACACAAACAGAGGTGCAGGAGGAGCCGCAGTCTTCATCTGGTACCGTCAGACCGAAGATGAGTCGAAGGCCATCAAAAATGTGGACGTCTCCACCAGTTCTAAAGATTATAGCGATCTTGGTGGTAAAGGTTATACAAAGGTGAACCAGGATCTGAATCAGGGGGCCGGAAGAAACCAGGTGTACCTGTGGTACAAGGAACACGACACCAGTGAACCCATCAAACCCATCAAAGCCATCTCTCTGCTCGTCAACAACCAAGCTAAGGAGGAATACCAGAAGGCTGGGGTTCAAATCATTGACAAGAACGTCAATGAGGGCAACAACGGTGATCCCACGTTTTTCTGTTATTATAAGTGAGCGTTGTCATGGTAACAGAGCTGAGCATGCTCACTGACCAGAGAATCAAAGTTGTTTCTGTTAAAATGGTTTGATGATGGTTTTTCTTTCCTTTCTGTAATGATCTTCAATCACTGTGATCTGAGAGCTTTGACTCCACCAGCGATCATTGATCCTACAATCTGTTTGATTAGCTCTGTATCACTTTATTCTGATGATTCTGTTTCAATAAAGTCTGTTTAGCATCTGAAATCTCTCTGTGTCGTGTGTCAAAGCTTCATCTGACGATTGTTAAGAGAATAAAGTGAGCTGAGCAGGATCAATACATGACTTCATTTAGCAGAAACCTGAGCTCACTGTGTGGACACTTTAATAACATCAGTATTATCTGTGGTAGTGGTAGCATTAGCACTAGTATTGATGGGTTTGTTGTAAAGCAGAAATCTCAGTAAATCCTGTTGTACGGACAAACTGAGATCCAGATTATTCATCAGGTTTGATACGTGTTATTATTTCTGCACACTTTGTGCTACAGTAACCAGCTGGGTGACGCTGAGCTCTTCCAGCCTGCGGGGCTGTTTAGTGCCAATATTTCTGAGACTGCTTCACAGTGAAGAATTCCTCTGTAACAAACACCTCACATAATAAAATCATTTCACGTGCTTAGAAAGACGACTGTACCTTCACTTTGAACAGTAGATGTTTGATGGACCCTCACCTGATGTGATGGCCAGAGTTCTTCCTTTCTTCCAGAATCAGACATGAGTGGGTTTGTAACTCTAAACAGGACTGCTGGGATCTACCTGTGATGTCATTCAGTCATCATAAAAATATTAATTTAAACTTTAGGAGAATGAAATTCTGGTCAGTTTCATTCTTTTGTCATCTCCTCAGAACCACACAACTCCTCCTCCTGCTACCCCCCCAAAAACCCATCTCCATAGAGACTGTGTCAGCTCCCAAACAGACAAAAAACAAACTAAAAACCAGCAATAAACAATTTAAACATAAAAAATCAAAAAGAAAGAACAATACAGAATCCACATCTGAACCAAAGAGTAAAACAGTCTCTCTCAAAATGTAAAAGAACCCACCCACCACTTTAATCACACTCTAGATCTTGTTTTAACATATGGCATAGAAGCTGAACATTTAACAGTGTTTCCTGAAAACCCTCTGCTGTCTGATCATTTCCTGATAACATTTACATTTACAATAATTGATTACACAGCAGTGGAGAGTAGACTTTATCAAAGTAGATGTCTTTCTGAAAGTGCTGTAACTAAGTTTAAGAATATAATCCACCCACTGTTATCATCTTCAATGCCCTGTACCAACATAGAGCAGAGCAGCTACCTGAACGCTACTCCAACAGAGGTCGATCATCTTGTTAATAATTTTACCTCCTCACTACGTACGACTCTGGATACTGTAGCTCCTGTGAAAACTAAGGTCTCAAATCAGAAGTACCTGACTCCGTGGTATAATTCTCAAACACGTAGCCTAAAGCAGATAACTCGTAAGCTGGAGAGGAAATGGCGTGTCACAAATTTAGAGGATCATCATTTAGCCTGGAGAAATAGTTTGTTGCTTTATAAGAAAGCCCTCCGCAAAGCCAGAACATCTTACTATTCATCACCGATTGAAGAAAATAAGAACAACCCCAGGTTTCTCTTCAGCACTGTAGCCAGGCTGACAAACAGTCAGAGCTCTGTTGAGCCAACCATCCCTTTAACGTTAACTAGTAATGACTTCATGAACTTCTTCACAAATACAATTTTTATCATTAGAGAAGAAATTACCAATAATCATCCCACAGATGTAATATTATCTACAGCTACTTTTAGTACCATCAATGTTAAGTTAGACTCTTTTTCTCCAATTGATCTTTCTGAGTTAACTTCAATAATTACTTCCTCCAAACCATCAACGTGTCTTTTAGACCCCATTCCTACAAAACTGCTCAAAGAAGTCCTGCCATTAATTAATGCTTCAATCTTAAATATGATCAACCTATCTCTAATAATCAGCTATGTACCACAGGCCTTCAAGCAGGCTGTAGTTAAACCTTTACTTAAAAAGCATCTCTAGACCCAGCTGTCTTAGCTAATTATAGGCCAATCTCCAACCTTCCTTTCATATCAAACATCCTTGAAAGAGTAGTTGTCAAACAGCTAACAGATCATCTGCAGAGGAATGGCTTATTTGAAGAGTTTCAGTCAGGTTTCAGAGCTCATCACAGCACAGAAACAGCTTTAGTGAAGGTTACAAATGATCTTCTTATGGCCTCTGACAGTGGACTCATCTCTGTGCTTGTCCTGCTAGACCTCAGTGCAGCGTTCGATACTGTCGGCCATAATATCCTATTAGAGCGATTAGAACATGCTGTAGGTATTACAGGTACTGCACTGCAGTGGTTTGTATCATATCTATCTAATAGACTCCAATTTGTGCATGTAAATGGAGAGTCCTCTTCACACACTAAGGTCAATTATGGTGTTCCACAGGGTTCAGTGCTAGGACCAATTCTGTTTACATTATACATGCTTCCCCTAGGCAGCATCATTAGAAGACATAGCATACATTTACACTGCTATGCAGATGACACCCAGCTCTATCTATCCATGAAGCCAGGTAACACACACCAATTAGTTAAACTGCAGGAATGTCTTAAAGACATAAAGACCTGGATGGCCGCTAACTTTCTGCTTCTTAATTCAGATCAAACTGAGGTTATTGTACTCGGCCCTGAAAATCTTAGAAATATGGTATCTAACCAGATTCTTACTCTGGATGGCATTACCTTGGCCTCCAGTAATGCTGTGAGGAACCTTGGAGTCATTTTTGACCAGGACATATCCTTCAACGCACATATTAAACAAATATGTAAGACTGCTTTCTTCCATTTGCGCAACATCTCTAAAATTAGAAATATCCTGTCTCAGAGTGACGCTGAAAAACTAGTTCATGCATTTATTACTTCCAGGCTGGACGACTGTAATTCATTATTATCAGGATGTCCTAAAAACTCCCTGAAAAGTCTTCAGCTAATCCAAAATGCTGCAGCAAGAGTCCTGACAGGGACTAGAAAGAGAGAGCAGATTTCTCCTGTTTTGGCTTCCCTTCATTGGCTTCCTGTTAAATCCAGAATTCAAAATCCTGCTCCTCACATACAAGGTCTTAAATAATCAGGCCCCATCTTATCTTAATGACCTTGTGGTACCATATCACCCTATTAGAGCACTTTGCTCTCACACTGCAGGCTTACTTGTTGTTCCTAGAGTATTTAAAAGTAGAATGGGAGGCAGAGCCTTCAGTTTTCAGGCCCCTCTTCTGTGGAACCAGCTTCCAGTTTGGATTCGGGAGACAGACACTATCTCTACTTTTAAGATTAGGCTTCAAACTTTCCTTTTTGCTAAAGCATATAGTTAGGGCTGGACCAGGTGACCCTGAATCCTCCCTTAGTTATGCTGCAATAGACGTAGGCTGCCGGGGATTCCCATGATGCATTGAGTTTTTCCTTTCCAGTCACCTTTCTCACTCACTATGTGTTAATAGACCTCTCTACATCGAATCATATCTGTTATTAATCTCTGTCTCTCTTCCACAGCATGTCTTTATCCTGTCTTCCTTCTTTCACCCCAACCAATCACAGCAGATGGCCCCGCCCCTCCCTGAGCCTGGTTTCTTCCTGTTAAAAGGGAGTTTTTCCTTCCCACTGTCGCCAAAGTGCTTGCTCATAGGGGGTCATATGATTGTTGGGTTTTTCTCTGTATTTATTATTGTGCGATCTACTGTACAATATAAAGCGCCTTGAGGCGACTTTTGTTGTGATTTGGTGCTATATAAACAAAATTGAATTGAATTGAACTGCTGTAAACACCTCAGATTTGAACACTTCTCCACAACAAAGATGCTGCTACAGCCGACACACCACAGTCTTCCTGTACATAATCAAGCTAAACGTAGCATCAGGTTTCTCAGAGCGATCATTAAAATCAGCAGCTGATAAATTGTCTTGTTTGATCCAAATTCAACATTTAAGATGCTCATTTGTTCTAATGTGTAGGAAACATTCAGCTCCTGGTAGCAGCAGGTCACACAGGTGTGAACCTTTTTATTTTGAATCGTGTTCAGAGTAAAATATGATAAATATTCCAAACAGCCTGATTAAAGGAAGATGATTAAAACTGGTTTTAATGATAGTAGGTTAAACTGGAAGACTTCCCAGGAGCTTGTACATATTAATGTAGTCTGTGCTGTGGGTCAGTGACACGTAAAGGAAATGAAACTGACCAGAATGAGCAGCGATGAAGGAGAAAGCAGGAGAGACCAAAGAGAGATCGACCCATGATGGATAAAGAGTGACTCAGCGTTCAAACCCTGAAACAAATCCAGCCCCAAAGAGTTAAAGAGGAGTCAGAGTTTCAGAGTCCGACTGAATCTAAAAGGAAGGATGGATAAGGAGAGTGAGAGAAAGGTGAGCAGAAGGCAGGGATGCTGGTTAAACGTTAGTGAGGAAGAGGAGCAGAAAGTACAATGAGACTGGAGAGATTTACTACAGCTGGCAGATACAGGGGATTTATGGAGTCCAGCACACTGTGGAGGGAAAGGAAAGGAAATAAGGAAGGAAAGGAAGCCTTAAAAAGTACGCTGGCTGACTGTCTGTCCAACCAATCAGAGAGCTCCTTACATCACTCCGTGTGGGTAATTTGTTCATTGACCTGAGTGAAGTTTCCCTGCCCACCTTCTTCCAATCCAACAAAAGTGGTGTCAAATGTTTGTGCTGCAAAAGTTTCTGTTTGTGCTGCTATCATTTTAATGTTAACAAAAGCTTTTAGAGCTCACCCAACCAGCCCCTTCTTTACTGTGAAAAGGTTGTGAAACATAAACTATCGAGCCTCTCAAGATTAATACAGTAACTCCAACAATAATAGCTCATTCATCACAAACCAGCAGAAATGTAGAACAGCTGCTGGATTTCATTAATATGTGTGTGTGTGGGGGGGGGATTTCAGCGTGGAATCACCATTTTAAATGTAGGAAATAAATAATTGATTTTTGAATCCATTTACTTATTTCTCTTTTTAAATTTAAATTAAATTTAAAATATTTTGAAAATGGGGGGTGGCACAGTGGTTAGCACTGTTGCCGCACAGCAAGAAGGTCCTGAGTTCAATTCCACCATCAGGCCCTGGTCTTTCTGTGTGGAGTTTGCATGTTCTCCCTGTGTTTGCGTGGGTTCCCTCCGGGTACTCCGGCTTCCTCCCAGGGTCCGAAGACATGCTGCTTGTGGGAATAGGTTGATTGGATAATCCAAATTGCCACTAGGTTTGAATGTGAGTGTGAATGGTTGTCTGTCCCTGTGTGTTAGCCCTGCGACAGACTGGCAATCTGTCCAGGGTGCACCCCGCCTCTCGCCCCATGACAGCCAGGATACGCTCCAGCGACCCTGAAAAGGATAAGCGGAAGCGAATGAATAAATGGATGGATGTTTTTTAATTTGGAATTCAAAACTGGTTTTTGAATCGAGGGTTTTATTGAGAGTTTTGTTCTTTTTTTGTGAAATTCATTTTCAATTTGAAATATTTAGTGATGGATTAATAATTCATTTTAAAATACTGATTTATAAATAGTGTTTTTATTTTAAATTAAATTACTGAAGAATAAATTACTGGGTCGTATTGGACACGTGATGTTTTCTAATCTAAATAAACTGAACATTATGTTTTTAAAGAATAAATATAAAACATGATGCAGATGCAGCAAATACACAAATTAACACTCAAATGCAAATTTGGACAATTTTTTCATTGTTCTGGCTTTACTGTACGGAGGGCTGGGAGTGCCAAAATTCAGTTTTTAAAAATACCCAACAATCATATGACCCCCTATGAGCAAGCACTTTGGCGACAGTGGGAAGGAAAAACTCCCTTTTAACAGGAAGAAACCTCCGGCAGAACCAGGCTCAGGGAGGGGCGGGGCCATCTGCTGCGACCGGTTGGAGTGAAAGAAGGAAAACAGGATAAAGACATGCTGTGGAAGAGAGACAGAGATTAATAACAGACATGATTCGATGCAGAGAGGTCAATTAACACATAGTGAGTGAGAAAGGTGACTGGAAAGGAAAACTCAATGCATCATGGGAATCCCCGGCAGCCTACGTCTATTGCAGCATAACTAAGGGAGGATTCAGGGTCACCTGGTCCAGCCCTAACTATATGCTTTAGCAAAAAGGAAAGTTTTAAGCCTAATCTTAAAAGTAGAGATAGTGTCTGTCTCCTGAATCCAAACTGGAAGCTGGTTCCACAGAAGAGGGGCCTGAAAACTGAAGGCTCTCCCTCCCATTCTACTTTTAAATACTCTAGGAACAGCAAGTAGGCCTGGAGAGCGAGAGCGAAGCACTCTAATAGGGTGATATGGTACTACAAGGTCATTAAGATAAGATGGGGCCTGATTATTTAAGACCTTGTATGTGAGGAGCAGGATTTTGAATTCAATTCTGGATTTAACAGGAAGCCAATGAAGGGAAGCCAAAACAGAAGAAATCTGCTCTCTCTTTCTAGTCCCTGTCAGGACTCTTGCTGCAGCATTTTGGATTAACTGAAGGCTTTTCAGCGAGTTTTTAGGACATCCTGATAATAATGAATTACAGTCGTCCAGCCTGGAAGTAATAAATGCATGAACTAGTTTTTCAGCGTCACTCTGAGACAGGATATTTCTAATTTTAGAGATGTTGCGCAAATGGAAGAAAGCAGTCTTACATATTTGTTTAATATGTGCATTGAAGGACATGTCCTGGTCAAAAATGACTCCAAGGTTCCTCACAGCATTACTGGAGGCCAAGGTAATGCCATCCAGAGTAAGAATCTGCTTAGATACCATATTTCTAAGATTTTCAGGGCCGAGTACAATAACCTCAGTTTGATCTGAATTAAGAAGCAGAAAGTTAGCGGCCATCCAGGTCTTTATGTCTTTAAGACATTCCTGCAGTTTAACTAATTGGTGTGTGTTATCTGGCTTCATGGATAGATAGAGCTGGGTGTCATCTGCATAGCAGTGTAAATGTATGCTATGTCTTCTAAAGATGCTGCCTAAGGGAAGCATGTATAATGTAAACAGAATTGGTCCTAGCACTGAACCCTGTGGAACTCCATAATTAACCTCAGTGTGTGAAGAGGACTCTCCATTTACATGCACAAACTGGAGTCTATTAGATAGATATGATACAAACCATTGCAGTACAGTACCTGTAATACCTACAGCGTGCTCTAATCGCTCTAATAGGATATTATGGTCAACAGTATCGAACCGCCCCCTCGGCCTGTGCTTCGAGGTTTCTGGTAGTTAGAATGACTCGGGGGTGTTGATTCATTTAAACTAACATAATCATCCTGCTGCAACCAGGTTTCTGTAAGGCAGAGTAAATCGATTTGTTGATCAATTATTAAGTCATGTACTAACAGAGACTTGGAGGAGAGAGACCTAATATTTAATAATCCACATTTCACTGTTTTACTCTTTGGTTCAGATGTGGATACTGTATTGTTCTTTCTTTTTGATTTTTTATGTTTAAATTGTTTATTGCTGATTTTTAGTTTGTTTTTTGTCTGTTTGGGAGCTGACACAGTCTCAATGGAGATGGGTTTTTGGGGGGGTAGCAGGGGGAGAGAAGCTGCAGAGAGGCGTGGAAGACTGCAACTCTGCTTCCTGGTCCCAACTCTGAATAGTCATATTTTGGGGGGTTTAATAAATTGGTCCATATTTCTAGAAATGAGAGCTGCTCCATCCAAAGTGGGATGGATGCCGTCTCTCCTAACAAGACCAGGTTTCCTCCAGAAGGTTTGCCAATTATCTATGAAGCCCACATCGTTTCTGGGACACCACTCAGACAGCCAGCAGTTTAAGGAGAACATGCGGCTAAACATGTCACTCCTGTTCTGATTGGGGAGGGGACCAGAGAAAACTACAGAGTCCGACATTGTTTTGGCAAAGTTGCACACCGATTCAATATTGATTTTAGTGACCTCCGATTGGCGTAACCGGGTGTCATTACTGCCGACGTGAATTATGATCTTACTGTATTCACGTTTACCCTTAGCCAGCAGTTTTAAATTTCCTTCAATGTCGCCTGCTCTGGCCCCTGGAAGACAATTGACTATGGTTGCCGGTGTCTCTAGCTTCACATGTCTGAGAACAGAATCGCCAATTACCAGAGTTTGACCCCCGGTGGGTGTGTCGCCGAGTGGGGAAAAACGGTTAGACACATGAACAGGTTGGTGGTGTACCTGGGGCTTCGGTTTAAGACTATGCTTCCTCCTCACCGTCACCCAGCCGCCCTCTTTCCCCAGCTGCTTGGGGTCTGCCGGGGAACAGCTAGCGGGGCCTACGCTATCTTCGGCTGCACCAGCTACAGGGGCCTGGCTAGCTACGGGTGAATGAAGGGTGCGAAGCCGAGTCTCCAATTCAGTAATCCTGGCCTCCAGAGCTGCAAATATGCTACATTTGTTACAGGTATCATTACTGCTAAAGGAGGCCGAGGAGTAGCTAAACATCTGACACAATGAGCAGGAAAGTGCAGGAGGGACAGGTGAAGTAGCCATGGTGCTAACGAGTCGGCTACGAGCTAAGCTAGCGAGACAGTACAGAGACAGTGAGTGAATACTTTGGCTATAAATTAGGTAGTGAGTTCACAGAAAGGGTGCTTCAGATGAAGCACGTGAAGATTATACTATGAAGAAGGAATGTATCTAAAAGTTTTTAATTAAATTGCTAAGCAGAAAAGCTACTCAGAAACACCACTGTGTTTGAGCAGGAACAGGAAGTGATACTCTACCGCAGAGAGAGCGAACACCACGTGACAGCGCCACCAAGAGGGACTCTTGGTCTTCCTTTCCTGTCCCTCCATTACAGCGTGAAGGATTACCAAGTCCAGATTACTGGTACTCTAACTGGACTGCTGGGAGGGACAAAATTACACAGAATAAAAATCTTTTACTGATTAATTTAAATCTGATATTATCAGAAATATTGTGGAATATTTCATTAGTAATAAATTATTTTTTTATTCACAAATAAGAAAGTTATTCCTGCTGCTGTCAGCTATCAAAGCAGGTCTGACCCAAACCCCAAAACATGAACATGTCTTAGTCTAAGGAGCTTGGAAAGAAAAGCGTCTGGACTTCTTTAAGTTGCTCGAAGACGTTTCATCCGAGAAGCTTCTTCAGTTCTAGGGTCACATGGTGGAGAGTCCCAGATTAAAGATTAAGATTAAAGATTACAGATTAAAGCTCTGTGGGAGTAACCCACCCAGAGGGACAAAGGACCCCCTAATGACCCTCTACTTAATCACATCAGCCAAGGTATGAAAACAGGTGTGGGTCACAATCAGCCAGGGTTTCGGGTGAGCTCATTGTGAAACCTGGCCCCACCCTATCATGTGATTTCCTAAAAACAACAATCTCTTTTTCCTCTGTGAACGGACTGAGTGGACCATTTTGCATTAGTGTTCTGCTAATGAGTGCCGATTGGTTGGTTGGGACAGGATGTCCCTTGATGGCGCCCGTCAGACAGACGTCAGGAGGTTGTGGTGGCTGCAAGTGATGCAATCAGGAGGCAGCTGCTCACCCCAAATCAAAATGGAGGGCACTGTAAAGCAGCTCATGGTGCTGTGATAAACTATAACACCTTCACCAACATGAACGTGTCTGTGGAGACCAAACACTTTGTGTGTCAGCTCTTTATTTTGGGGGGCACTGCCTCACTGCTGCCTCTGCTGGACACCAGAGGAACTGCAGCTCTGAGCACGCCATGCAGCCGCACGCACGGGCGATCCGTGCTAACTCGCTAACGGAGATTTGCCGCGTTAATGCGGTTATGGCGTTAACGTCATTTTAACACTGACAGCACTATTTTTAATTTGTGTATCTGAACTCTGTGTGGCATTTATCTGGGCTCTGATCTGAGCTGCTGTGAACTTGTGATTTCTGAGGCTGGTGATGAATGTATCCTCAGCAGCAGAGGGACTCTTGGTCTTCCTTTCCTGGGGCATCCTCGTGTGAGACAGTTTCATCGTAGTCTTGATGTTTTGTGCGACTGCACTTGGGGACACGTTCAGAGTTTTAGCATTTTTCCGACTGACTGACCTTCAGTTCTTAAAGTAATGATGGACTGTTGTTTCTCTTTACTTAGCTGATTGGTTGTTGCCATAATATGAATTCTAACAGTTGTCAAATATGGCTGTCAGCTGTGCACCAACCTGACCTCTGCACAACACACCTGATGGACCCATTAAGAAGGCAAGAAACTCCACCAATGAACCCTCAGTGATTCTTGAGATAAGGGACAAAACATGTCCGGCAGATAAAACCCAATTTTGTGGTTAAAAATATGCATACAAGTGTTAACCCAACTGCCTAAAAGACAAAACAAGGCAATTTTTATACAACAAAAGATGATTTTGCATTTTTTATACATATATATTTATTTTAAATGGTACAATACATTACCAGTACCTTAAAAATCCATTGTCCAGAAGCTGGTGTGATAATATTAAAATACAGAAAAAAACATCAAAAGTAATGTAAAATTAAACATCATGGCTCTCGTCACTAAGTATTTAAGTCAATACCTTATATAATATCAAAATATGCAATTGAAAATTTATTTTTACATATTTTTTAAGTGATTAAAATCATGTCCCGAGTTTTTGTCAATACCATCAGATTTTTTTAAAAGTACAAAAAAATCAGGAATTATTGTGGGCAGCTTACGCTCTGAGGACCCCTTTACCACTTCCTGTTTGATACACATGCCATGAGGTCACTGCTGTGATAATTTTTTTTATTTTATTTCATTTATTGCACACCTCTCTGATAAAACTCTGTGTCACAACCATAGTGCCTCAACACCAAAGTCGATGTAATGCAAGATTTAATTTTGTTTTTTTGTAAAAAGAGCTTCATTCAGGTAGATTGTAGAAGCCATAAGCAAATGATGAAAAACAAGATGGCTTCTGTCAGAAAAACATGTGTTATGAGAGAAAGTAGGGTGTTTTGTCAGCACCATCAGACGTCAACACCATCAGGATTTTTGTCTGACGGTGTTGACCCTTTTTCTAATGGTGTTGACAAATGCCACAAAAGTGTGCTATATTTATATTAAGTTATTTTTTTTTAACTAATATTTCAGATATATTACTTCCTGTGTATTTTACTGATATTTCTGCTTTACAGATGTGTCAAATATTATCAAATTTGCCTCATCTTGAATCTCATTGTTTATGTATACTTTATTAATCCTGTAGGAAAATGCTTAGTCCTCTGCATTTAACCCATTCACTCAGTGATGCAGTGGGCAGCTACAAATCCAGGATATGCGCTGTTCGTTGGATTTGAATGCCCAACCTTCCGATCATGTGGAATCTACTGAGCTAGCTGTGCCCCGAGAGCTGGTCTTTAAGTGATGATGTATGAATCCTGCTTCCAGGCCCAAACTACTCTGTGTTTATTAAGCCTGTTGTGCTGTTAAAATGTTTTAATGCTTTTTATCTTGTTCTATTACATCTGAACAAGCCCCTAAAAACAGTCAGTGATCACTGTCAGCCTAACCATCAGGATCCCTCACGTTAACTTTTATCAAGTGGAAAAAAGTTAGCGTTCATCCTCCAGCTTCACTGTGTTTATATTATGCTAACATAGCTGTGTCACTAGCGATCATGTAGCACATCACTATATACGAGCTAGCCCAACTTCAGTAACCTGACAATAGTCACTGCTGTTTAGTTTTCTGTCTTCATTTATGTTGGAAGTGATAGCAGAGCTGGTGTATCATGTTTAGGTGGAAACAAGCAATCTAACTTCTAACTCTGTTAAATTTCATATATTCTGTTTTCATGGATGCCTGGATGTTACACCTGGTAGAGCAGCCACACTGATCATTTTATTAAAGATGAAAGAATTTACACAGTTTGTAACTCTCCGTGATGCCGCAGAGTTCCTTTGACTTTGGGATCTGCAGCGGAGTTTGGACCTAGAAACGGCTAATGACATCAGACTTAAAGACCAGATAGCATCTCTATTGCTTAATGCATAATTGTGTTGTGAATATTCATCCTTAATCTGTAAAAAAGCATAAGGTTCAGAAAAATTATAATAATTACAAAATGGTACATTTCAGGCTAGAATAGCAAAGGGGAACCTGTCAGTAGAGGAACGAAAGAGAAGGAACAGGGATGATCAAAAAAGAAGGAGAGAAAAAATTAACAGCCAGCCTGAGTTGAAGAAAGAATTTCTCATAAAGGAAAGGGAAAGATGGAGAAAGAGTGAAAAAGAGAAAAATAAAGAACATCAGTGATCTGAAAGAAAGAGAAAAAAGGCAGAAGAGAAGGTTTTGGAAGAAAGCACAGAGAAACATAAGGAGAGAAAGTCCAGCAGGGTCTAAACACACAGCCACAGAGTACTTTAGGAATCATGGATTAGCAGGCAGCTACTTGCTGGTGAACTACTAAGATGTAGAACTTGACATGTGCAAAAACAGAATTGTTATAATGTGTCTTGTGATATTACAAAGGTTGTTAATTTTTAATGGTCATTTTGGAAGAAATAATATCTTGTTTTCTACTAGTGTGTCACCACCGTCAGATTTGTGTCACCACCGTCAGCACCTTGTCAACTCCATAATATGGAGTTTTTGTTTATTTTTCTCTTTTGGAGAACCATATATTTTCCTCCCTCATGATCTTCCAATAAAAACACGTAATTTTCTCAATAAACGTGTAATTTGCATGCTGCTTAATGTGATTGTTTCTTATACAGATTAAATACAAGCTTCTGAAAATATGTATGACTGTAACTCTAATAATAAAAAGCCAAAACAATCTTACTTTTAAATGTGGTATAATTACTTTGAAAACATATGTGCATAAACAGTAGAATAAAGAAGCTGCGTATAGTCAAAATAGCTGAAACAATTTAATTTAAAATATATATTTTTGCATTTCTTTGTGTCTGACGGTGTTGACAAAAGCCTTGCACTTCTCCAGCAAAAACATAAATTATTAAAAAATGTTACACCTGGGAGATCGTACCAAAACATGGTGAGACAGCCAAAACTTTGTGTAACAATTATATATAAATATGTTTTTGAAAAATCAAAAAATATATTTTAGAAAATTAAAACCTGTTTTGTCCCTAATCTCAAGAATCACTGCCCTGACAGGCGCACCTGTGAGGGGAAACCATCTCAGGTGACTACATCATGAAGCTCACTGAGGGAGGTCGAGGGTTTGCAACACTGTCAAAGTAAAGTGATCAGGCAGAGACAGAAGGACATCTTGGATTATTCAACCATGACAAACCTAAGTGGACTGTACCAAGTGTGCCACGTCACGGGGGAGGTTTGGCTTCTTGTTTTTTAGACGTTAGATGTTTACCAGATAATACAGATGTTAAAGTTCGTCGTCTCTGTGATGAGCTCCTACAGTGATGATGGTTAGGCAGACCTCACGCTCATGCACTGTTGGCTTCTCTCAAAATGTAAAAGAACCCACCCACCACTTTAATCACACTCTAGATCTTGTTTTAACATATGGCATAGAAACTGAACATTTAACAGTTTCCTGAAAACCCTCTGCTGTCTGATCATTTCCTGATAACATTTACATTTACAATGATTGATTACACAGCAGTGGAGAGTAGACTTTATCACAGTAGATGTCTTTCTGAAAGTGCTGTAACTAAGTTTAAGAATATAATCCACCCACTGTTATCATCTTCAATGCCGTGTACCAACACAGAGCAGAGCAGCTATCTGAACGCTACTCCAACAGAGGTCGATTATCTTGTTAATAATTTTACCTCCTCACTACGTACGACTCTGGATACTGTAGCTCCTGTGAAAACTAAGGCCTCAAATCCGAAGTACCTGACTCCGTGGTATAATTCTCAAACACGTAGCCTAAAGCAGATAACTCGTAAGCTGGAGAGGAAATGGCGTGTCACAAATTTAGAAGATCATCATTTAGCCTGGAGAAATAGTTTGCTGCTTTATAAGAAAGCCCTCCGCAAAGCCAGAACATCTTACTATTCGTCACTGATTGAAGAAAATAAGAACAACCCCAGGTTTCTCTTCAGCACTGTAGCCAGGCTGACAAACAGTCAGAGCTCTACTGAGCCAACCATCCCTTTAACGTTAATTAGTAATGACTTCATGAACTTCTTCACAAATAAAATTTTTATCATTAGAGAAAAAATTACCAATAATCATCCCACAGATGTAATCTTATCTACAGCTACTTTCAGTACCATTGATGTTAAGTTAGACTCTTTTTCTCCAATTGATCTTTCTGAGTTAACTTCAATAATTACTTCCTCCAAACCATCAACGTGTCTTTTAGACCCCATTCCTACAAAACTGCTCAAAGAAGTCCTGCCATTAATTAATGCTTCAATCTTAAATATGATCAACCTATCTCTAATAATCAGCTATGTACCACAGGCCTTCAAGCTGGCCGTAGTTAAACCTTTACTCAAAAAGCATCTCTAGACCCAGCTGTCTTAGCTAATTATAAACCAATCTCCAACCTTCCTTTCATATCAAACATCCTTGAAAGAGTAGTTGTCAAACAGCTAACAGATCATCTGCAGAGGAATGGCTTATTTGAAGAGTTTCAGTCAGGTTTCAGAGCTCATCACAGCACAGAAACAGCTTTAGTGAAGGTTACAAATGATCTTCTTATGGCCTCTGACAGTGGACTCATCTCTGTGCTTGTCCTGCTAGACCTCAGTGCAGCGTTCCATACTGTCGACCATAATATCCTATTAGAGCGATTAGAACATGCTGTAGGTATTACAGGTACTGCACTGCAGTGGTTTGTATCATATCTATCTAATAGACTCCAGTTTGTGCATGTAAATGGAGAGTCCTCTTCACACACTAAGGTCAATTATGGTGTTCCACAGGGTTCAGTGCTAGGACCAATTCTATTTACATTATACATGCTTCCCTTAGGCAGCATCATTAGAAGACATAGCATAAATTTTCACTGCTATGCAGATGACACCCAGCTCTATCTATCCATGAAGCCAGGTAACACACACCAATGAGTTAAACTGCAGGAATGTCTTAAAGACATAAAGACCTGGATGGCCGCTAACTTTCTGCTTCTTAATTCAGATCAAACTGAGGTTATTGTACTCGGCCCTGAAAATCTTAGAAATATGGTATCTAACCAGATTCGTACTCTGGATGGCATTACCTTGGCCTCCAGTAATGCTGTGAGGAACCTTGGAGTCATTTTTGACCAGGACATGTCCTTCAACGCACATATTAAACAAATATGTAAGACTGCTTTCTTCCATTTGTGCAACATCTCTAAAATTAGAAATATCCTGTCTCAGAGTGATGCTGAAAAACTAGTTCATGCATTTATTACTTCCAGGCTGGACTACTGTAATTCTTTATTATCAGGATGTCCTAAAAACTCCCTGAAAAGCCTTCAGCTAATCCAAAATGCTGCAGCAAGAGTCCTGACAGGGACTAGAAAGAGAGAGCAGATTTCTCCTGTTTTGGCTTCCCTTCATTGGCTTCCTGTTAAATCCAGAATTCAAAATCTTGCTCCTCACATACAAGGTCTTAAATAATCAGGCCCCATCTTATCTTAATGACCTTGTGGTACCATATCACCCTATTAGAGCACTTCGCTCTCACACTGCAGGCCTACTTGTTGTCCCTAGAGTATTTAAAAGTAGAATGGGAGGCAGAGCCTTCAGTTTTCAGGCCCCTCTTCTGTGGAACCAGCTTCCAGTTTGGATTCAGGAGACAGACACTATCTCTACTTTTAAGATTAGGCTTCAAACTTTCCTTTTTGCTAAAGCATATAGTTAGGGCTGGACCAGGTGACCCTGAATCCTCCCTTAGTTATGCTGCAATAGACGTAGGCTGCTGGGGATTCCCATGATGCACTGAGTTTTTCCTTTCCAGTCACCTTTCTCACTCACTATGTGTTAACAGACCTCTCTGCATCGAATCATGTCTGTTATTAATCTCTGTCTCTCTTCCACAGCATGTCTTTATCCTGTCTTCCTTCTCTCACCTCAACCAATCACAGCAGATGGCCCCGCCCCTCCCTGAGCCTGGTTCTGTCGGAGGTTTCTTCCTGTTAAAAGGGAGTTTTTCCTTCCCACTGTCGCCAAAGTGCTTGCTCATAGGGGGTCATATGATATGATTGTTGGGGTTTTCTCTGTATTCATTATTGTGCTATCTACTGTACAATATAAAGCACCTTGAGGCGACTTTTGTTGTGATTTGGCGCTATATAAATAAAATTGAATTGAATTGAATTGAACTGTTTGGTTTCTGACAGATAAAAGTCTCCTGCAGAGACAAAGAGGACGAGCACACACAGGTGTAACACAGCTGTTGTCATATTATTCACATCCATCGATCCAACAGGTGGACGTCTCCAACCGTGCGACAGACTTTCAGATTAAATGCTGATCAGATTAAATCTCAAGTTTTCAAAGTAAACCTCGCTGCTGACCAGAGCAGACGTTTTGCTAGCGCCTGGCTCCAGTACGGCTTTTTTTAAGGAAGTGATGTCAGACCTTGGGCTGGACCAATCAAACATAGTGTACTGTTCTTCAGCGACCTGTCTCACCATCACTCACAGAACTTCAGTATGAACGTGGAGGAGTGGACAGTGTGCTGTAGCCTCCAGGTGACCACAGCTGTTTGACCTGCAGAGCCACAGGACGTGCTGGACCTACCTGTGAAACACTGAGCCGGCTTTTTTAGGTCTCTTTCAGTTTGTGTCAGAGAGTCTCTGGTTATGAAAGCACATGCTGAACAGTGTCTGACATGATAGTGTCGTACTTCCTGACCTGATGTACAGGAAGTACCAGCCAGGACTGCGAACGAGCAGCCGTGGATCACAGGTCACCTGACAGATGTGACGAGAGGAAAGACTTCAGAGAGCAGCACGACCTGCAGCAGGACAGCACACAGAAATGTGGTCGTGGTAATCAGAGCTTTGCTTCAGGTCAGCAGGTTAACTTATATTTTTGACCGTATTCATGTGAAACTTCCACAGACACAGAGACTAAAGGTGCAGAGACTTTGATTGCTGAGGTCTGAGTGCAGACGAGCGCTGCGAGCAGTAGCGGTTTTAGATACGGGCGGTTGCCTGGGGCGGCATCGTGGTGGGGGCGGCATCACGGGCTTTGGCAAAAAAATAAAAAATAAAAGCTCGTTCTCATGCTACCCCGACATCAGCCAGGGCATATTGGGAATGGCATAGGCACCGATCGGTTTTCTATCGCCCATTTGCTGGGAGTAAGGGCGCCCTCCGTTTGCGAGGTGCGCCTGCTGCTTGCGGCACAGGGAGGAGAGGGCGGGGCGGCGGGGGATTCTCTGGCTGGCTGGAGCAGCGTCTAATAACCAACTCACAAAATAAAAGAAAATAAAAACAAAACAACAAAAACAAAACACCAGACATCATGATACAGACTTATAATTTGCACCGATGTTTTTTCTAAATTCTATAAAGTGAGCGCGAGAGCCCTCGGTGCGCCTGCGCGCTGCTGAAGTCAAAGTAAACTTTATTGTCATCTCCGCTACATACAGTCCAGTATATAGAGAGACGAGACGACGAGGCTCCAGTTACAGCAGTGCAAGTAAACAAACAATAAATATCAGAAGAGTAAGAAAATAAATATACACTTTAGGACTCGGAGTAAACGGATCAATAACAATTTAAAATTTACAGTTTGATGATTTAAAGTCTCACACACAACCTGTCGAAAGGGGAGGGGCCGGCTGCTTCCAAATAGAGCACATTTCCTTCATAATGTTGTAAATCCAAGCCCATTATGTATTCATGATTTGAATCCTGGGTTGTCCGAAATCCCAGAAATAAACCCTCGACAAAGCGAATCTGTGAACTAAGGTGTAGGTCTGTTAGGTTATGTTGTGGTGATCCTCGGGTTGGGGGATTTGTGTTCATACTGGAGTTCAAAATTAAAACCAATGAAGATGGACAAGAAAAGTTCGAAGCCATCAGGTGCTCAGTTTAGAAAAAAAGAGAAAAGAGGAGGAGGAGAAACGAAAGATACAGGTAAGGAGATGTGTCACTGGATAATGGCAGGTCATCCTGAAACAATCAGAATCAGAATCAGAATACTTTATTAATCCCTAAGGAAATAATGTGAGTTACAGTTGGTCCAAGAAGAAATGGTAAAAATAGTAACAGTAACAGACTAAACTCCAAACAATACATTATGATACAGATTTTAATATTAATTAGTCAGTGTCAATTGTTGATTTGTTCTGTTCTCATTGTATGACAAATTATAGCCGTTTGCATACTATGCATACTCTCTCTCTCTTCATGTGTGTGTGTGTGTACAACAGTTTTATGTTAATGTACAATCCTTAATGTGTGTGTGTGTGTGTGTGTATGTGGGGGGAGGGGGGGGGGGGTGCCAGAGGGAGTGTTCGCCCAGGGCGCCAAACAGGCTAGGACCGCCACTGGCTGCGAGCCTTTTAAACCAGAAACCGCCCCCAGTCTGAAGTCTCCCTCCAATCACGACACGAGACACGCTGATGAAAACGTTTATTCAGAGGCATTAACAGCAGTGCTAGCTCACTGCTAATGCTAAAGTGTTCATGTGAATTCACCTTTGATATAAACTTTATATAAACTGAAGGTGTTATTACTGCGGCCACCTGCAGTGCTGCGTCATCACTTCCTGTCCAACACAGAGCCACAGTGCTGTTCTCGAGGCTCAGACAGGAAGTGGGAGATGTCTACGGCCGCAGCAGGAGACTTTTGAGGTTCTTCTTCTTCTCTGTGTTTATTCACCTGTCTGCATGTAATCACTGGTTATTATTCATCTGTGGCTCTGTCCCACAGCAGGTCTTTGTCCTGTCACCCCCCCCCTCTCTGAGCCTGGCTCTGCTGCAGGTTTCTTCCTGTTTAAAGGGAGTTTTTCCTCCCCACTGTCACCAAGTGCTTGTTCCTTGGGGGTCGTCTGATTTGGGGGTTTTCTCTGTATTATTCTGGGGTCTGTACCTGACTGTATAAAGAGCCTGTTGTTGTGATTTGGTGCTGTAACTGAACTGGGGTGCTGCTGCTACAATCATGTGACCTAGAAACAAGAACTACTTCACTGTGATGAGACACACACTGCTGTGTTGTCAGTCTACACAAATGCACAAACGTACAGTTGTGTCTGTAATTTAAGTGTCACCGGCTAATCTTTTCTAATCCTTTAAGGTTAACAGGAGGCCCTGCTGACCTTATTTAGAGTCAGGACAGTAACTGCAGTCAGTATTGTGCACATAGCAGAGTTTTGGCGATGGGTGCTAACATGCTAATGTCACTGGGTGCAGCTCGGTGCATGGTCACCCGTCTGACTGACGCGTACTGTCATCCCTGCTGGTGATTTTGAAACACTGAGGCCATGGATGACCTCTGCGACCCCGAGGTGCTTACATCAGGGCTGAAGGATGAAGAGACCCATAGCCTGAGTCATCAGAGTAAAACCAGCCGCAGTGCACCATGGGTAGTTTGCTGGTTCAGGGTTTATGAGGAGCCATCACACTACACCCGTCCATATGTGACGACTCCTAACCTATGAGCTTTTCCCTTCAATGTCACAGGCACCGAATCTGCAAATTATGCCGGGCGACAGTAACAGCACAGAGACGAAGCACTTTTGGAATATCGGGAAAGCCAAAAACTGCGCTTCCTCCACTTCCCTACCATTGATTCATTAGTGCTGAATTCTCTCACAGCTGCTCTATTCCCATGTTGTTGCAGTATATTAATGACTAACCTGGTATTGTGGATGGATTATCTCAGTTGTTCTCCTGACTGAAGTTTGGTCCGTTTACAGCATCCTGCCATGCGATTGCATTTGTCTCTAACCATCAGGAGCCTTAACGTTAACTTTTATCGAGTGGAAAACAGTTAGCGTTCATCCTCCAGCTTCACTGTTTATGCTATGCTAACATAGCTGTGTCGCTAGCACATCATTATATACCAGCTAGCCCAACTTCAGTAACCCTACAAACGTGGTCTTTCAGAAATCTCTCAGTCAGAACATGCTATATCATGTTTAGCTAACTAGCGAGCTAACTTCCTGCTAACTTCTAACTCTGTTAAATGTAATAAATCCTGTTTTCATGGATGCCTGGATGTTAAACTTAATTGTTACACCTGGTAAAGCAGCAACGCTGATCATTTTATTACAGATGAAAGAATTTAGACAGTTTGTAACTCTCAGTGATGCTGCAGTGTTCGTTTGACTTTGGGACCTGAAGAAAAACGGAGTTTAGGACCCAGATTACTCCGCGAGGCTCCTGACTACGGTAGCTGTAATGCTCCAACAATCCATCAGGCGGTGCGACTTCGTAGCTTAGCAAAGTCGTACTAAAACATTTTTGACAGATTTTTTAGCGCTGTGTAGCACATAAAATCGGTTCGAGGTCAGTAAGCACAACCAGAATTCATACATAAGGCGCACTGCTGCTTTTTGAGAAAATTAAAGGATTTCAAGTGCGCCTTATAGTGTATAAAATACGCTATACAAAAGAAAAGAATATATCACGATATATATCGTTACCGCACATGCTTCAAATTATACCGTGATATGGATTTTAGGCCATATCGCCCAGCCCTAGCCTGCAGCAGGTCGTGTGCCGTCGCGCCATGATCAGAGTGATGCGATATCGGTGCTCCAATCGCGTTTCTCTTTCCAACATCATCACAGATCTGTGTCCATCTACAGAGACAAGGATGTAAACAGTCGGCCATGTTTGGTTTTCTCCGCGGAGCCGTTCACGCCCCACGATGACATTTATTAATCACACAGTTATGAAACAATAACCTGAAGCTACAGAGCGCCGCGTCACAGTCGCACACACGTGAGAGTTCCCAAAGTTCAGTTCTGCACCGTCAAACCTGTCAGCACACGGCTCTTCAAATTTCCTGTATCCAGATTACTTCCTGTATCCAGATTACTTCCCGTGACGTGCCGTAAGCTTCGCTAACGTGCTGCCGTTTGTCTTTAAATGTCTGCTGAGTGTCAGGAGGCCGCAGCTGCTCGCCGTAGCTCTTAAAGCTCCGCCTCCAGGCTCGCAGCTTCACCTGTCAGTCGCCGTGGCTGCTGTAGCTAGGCAACCAAGCACCTCCGGGCTGCAGCAGCTGCTGTCAACCTCCTGGAGGAGGCGCTGAGAGAGAAACGGATCAGATCAGATTTCTGAGTTTGTGGCATCGATACGATCAATAATCAATAATTTACACTGATCAATTATCTATCGCTACAACCAGCATGCAAACTCTGCCCCCTCCACATTAAACAGCAGCTTTTCAAGTTCATCTGAGAGACTCAGAGGGGAAACAGGAAGGGGCGTGGCCAGATGTTAAGCAAGCAAGGTTCAGTGTAAACACACCTGAGTGTGTGCGACACGTTTCTGTCACACGACAGCAAAAAGAGCACAGAACACGCTGACACTACTCTAGTACTCTGATTACTCTGGGGCCTTTAATGTAATCTGATAATAAATATGAATATTAATAAGAAAACATTACATATTACAATATTCATTCATGACAAATAAACAGAGGAGGCCTTCGACTCCGATTACAATCCTGAACTCACGAGGAAAAACTGCAGGATGATGACATCATGAAGCGTCACGCAACAGGTGACTCACCTGCACGTGTCCGTGCGAGGCGGCGTCCAGCAGCCGGAGGCAGGCGGCGCTTTCATCCATCAGCTGCCATCTGAGCGAATCACAGAGCTCCGAGTCCGAGGAGACGTCAACCATCAGCCGCAGCAAGCAACGCAGCAATGCGTCGACACGACACACCATCCTGACGAGGGGAAACGTGAGCACGTCACACGGGACGGTCCAACGCCATCAGGACAGGAAGTAAGTAAAAGCTTCAAACTCGCAGCCGTGTGTGAACGTGTGTCTGTGTGTGTGTGTCTGTGTGTGCGTGTCTGTGTCCGTGTGTGTGAGCGTGTCCGTTACCGTGGCCACGCTGCTCTGGTCGTCTTCTGCAGCACCTCCAGCATCTTCAGCCGGGTCGCCTCCTCAGGTGGGTCTCTGACCTCCAAGTACCCGAGCACCACCCGCTCTAGCCGCCACAGGTGTCTGCACACAGCCACGCCCACCCTGCATACACACACACACACACACACACACGTGTATTCATATCCTTGTGGGGACATCTCATTGACATATGCTTTTCTTCGCTGCTTACAGTAACCATCAAACATGCCCAACCATACGCCGACTGTAACACTAAAACCACAGTTTGCCTTCAGACTCGCGGGGATTCATGCCGCTGGAAAACATTCAAACTGTTCTGAGATCAGATTGAAGCAGTGGCGCCCCCTGCTGTGCAGGCAGAACAACAACGAGCTCTGAACCCAAAGTTTGATTATCTACAAATTCATAAAAGACTTTTGTGTTTTAATCACAGCTGAGTCATCAAAGCACGACTGAAAACGTTTAATTAAAACTGAAAAAAATGAATCATTATAGATGCTAAAAATTAAATACACACATTTATCATTCCTCCATTATTTAATAAATAATTAAATGTATTATAAGTGGGTTTAATATTTATATGCAATTCTAAATGTATTTCTATAGTAACAGATAAAAATACATTATCAATAAAATATACCACTTCACAGTAATTAATGTAACATGTAACATCTTATATTAAATATGAAATCATGAAATTATGATTAAATATATTTAAAGTAAAATGAAACAAATTATTCATAATTTAATGTGATGAGCCATATATAGTATAGATATAAAAATATACAAATAATTAAAAATTAAAATGTTTATAATTTGTCATTCATAATTAATTATACAAAAATACAAATGATAATTTATTAAAAACATTTTAGACACAGTCAATATAAACGTTAACACTTTAGTACAATATCGTAAACTATGATTTGTACTTATAATAAATAACAATAAATGTGATCATAATAATGAACAGATAATTAATATCAATAAAGAGTTTTTTAATGTGTCACATTTTCATCCAGATACATTCAATCACTGATGCTTCCATAGTAACCAAAGGTCAAAGGTCAAACCCACCTGTCGATGTACGCCGGCAGAGCGGCAGCGTAGACGCGCCGTAGCACCACCTTGTTCTCCGCCTCCATGTGGGTCAGCATGAGACGCAGCACGTCGTCATGGCGACACGGCTTCCTGCGGGAGGACGTGGAAGCGGAGGGGGGCTTCTCCAGAACCACCAGCAGGTCCAAAAGGCAGGACAGGACCAGCTGGTTGGGAGGGGGCGGGGTCAATGACGTGTCCTCGGACAGAGACAGAGTGTGTGTGTGTGTGTGTGTGTGTGTGTGCGTGTGCTACCTGGATGACGGCGGCCTCCGTCCTGTACAGGTGTTTGAATAACGCCTCATAAAGAACCTCGGCTCTGTTGAACTGACGCAGCTCTGCAGGCGGCTAAAGACACACACACACACACACACACACACACACACACACCATCATCATCCAATGCCAGACACTACGCTGAGACTGAGTGTGTGTGTGCGTGTTTTTACCGTGTTGAGCACGATATGGTGCAGACAGCGAACTCCCAGCATGCAGTTCTCCAGTCTGTGGTGGTCATTGAAGAGGAGGGAGGGGGGAAGGAGGCGGGACAGGTGAGGTGAGAGTCCTGGGCGGGTCACCTGCACCAAAACACCAACACACAGGTGAAGACAGAGCACCTGATGGGTCCATCAGCTCCAACCTGTTTCACAGAGGAACTATTTTCTGTCCACTGTATCCATCCGCCAGCCAAAAGACACGCAGTGAGATGGGAGGGCCGTTTGCCTCCCGTCAGGTTTTATCCTGCTCAGCGATGCGGCTGGTGGATGGAGACAGTAGAAAGGAAATAGTTCCTACATGGAGGCTGGAGAAGAAGCAGGTGTGTACGAGAATGAAGCGCACTTCATAAAAGACACCTGCCTCACCGCAGTCCTACACTTCTGCCTTCACAGGCTCACCTGTTCGGACCATACCACCCTCACAGGTAAGCAGAGGACCATCAAAGCATAAACAACCAAAAATATCTTTAAACACGGGTTGAAGGGGGAGCCCGCCTCCTGCTGACCTCATACAAACTTATCTCATTAAACATCTTCAAGTGGCATCAAGAACGCTCTAGAAAAGAGCAGAAAGGGGTCAAAGGTCAAACTGACCTGCAGAAGACTCCAGGCAAACACCAGCTTCACAGCTTCACAGCACTGCCACGAGTCCCTGCTCACACACACACACACACACACACACACACACACACACACACACACACACACACTTAAATATTCAATAAACTTGTTTTTTTATTTTAATCACAGAAAAAATAACGAGCTAACCAATCACACAAACACAATTTGAACCAGGTGGAGCTCAGAGCGCTGAACACGCATGTTTTAGAATTTCATGTGTCTGTGAGGTCCCTGTTCCATCAGGGACGGGTCCTCCTAAGTGACGGAAGGCTAGTGCACACACACACACACACACACACACACACACACACACACAGACACACTCACTTGGTGAGCTGTGGCTGCAGGATGTCCAGGACTCCTCCCAGAATCCCTCTGCTCCCCTCCGTGTCCCCAGTCAGCAGGTGGGCGGAGTTTCTCCACCCTCCTGCACTCAGCAGCGCCTCCTGCAGGCCCCGTGCTGCTGCTCTGGAGGCGGAGCTAGTCCACACCTGATCCTGATGAACAAAAGCACACCGGAAATCAAACAGCTGTCAGTGAATGCATCACGGGGTCAGACAGGAAGTACCTGTGCTGCAAAGGTGCATGTTTGATGTTTGCAGACTCACCTGCAAATGTGTGACAGCAAACACGCAGGTGGGTGGAGCAACAGCAAGTAGCAGACTGGTTGTCCGTTCTCTGGCCTCGCCCCCTTTCCGCCAGTCACCCAGAGTTGTTAGCAGAGCCGTGAGAGCGGCACACACCGCCATCGCCTGTGTAGGGATGCTCTGATAGGCCGCAACGGTCAGAGGGCTGCAGTCATCCTCACAGAGCGGCAGAGCAGCACAGCCAATCAGAGCACTGATCAGAGAGACGTATGCTGCTTCAAGCTCCGCCCACCTGCTGTCCTGGGTGGCTGGAGAGAACAGCCAGTCAGATCCAGCGTACTGGAAAAGCTGCTTTATTTGAGCAATCAGAGAGTGGGATTTAGGACAGGAACCAATCAGCTTCTCCCGCAGCTGAGAAAGGAGCTCTGTGATTGGAGGAGGAGAGGAAGGGGACTGCTCCTCTGAGGAGGAGGAGGAGGAGAGATGAAGGTCATGTAGTAAAGTGGAGAGCTCCATCCTGGACGAGAGAGAAAAGGAAAACGTCACAATCTGTGACTCACCTCCAACATTCTTCACAAGCTTTTATTTTGAAGGGCTTCCCACATATTCTGATATCCTGTACTTCACTCCAGTACTGCGTGCTTCCACCAGGGGCACTGTGACCTCTAGGCTGGGGTCAGGTGATCTGCAGCTGCTGTGAGGCCAGAGGTGACCAGATGGGATGAAGGTGGAGCTGGGGTGAACCCAAGCAGACACCTGTCAGTCAAAGAGGCCACGCCCCTAATTATGCTACCTTTAACCTAATCGATACCTCAGTCTTTAACACACTAGCCTCCGACCCTGTCTAATACCTGGGTTTGGTACGTCCAAAAGCAGGATCAAGATCTAACAGTAAACAACAACCTCACCTTACTACACCTGAGACAGGTGACCTGTAGGGCCGAGGCGTTGTCTTTTAGAGGTGTAGCATACCTGAGCTCCATCGCAGCTTTCAGACTGTTTTTTTTTTTGTGTGTGTGTTTGTTTGTTTTGAAATCAGCCACGCTTTACGAGGAGGATGAAGCTCGTCTTTGAGCTCCTTGTTGGAGTCTTTCTGGCTCCTCTGTGTTTGCATTTCTTCTTCTGCTGTTTTATTGTGGCTCTGTGGCTCAGCAGCAGCCATGTTTCTGTCCGTGATCAGCTGATGGAGACTAAAACTCTTCCTCAGATTTAATCACAAACATTAAAGACTGCTTCACTTGGCTCTATTTTTCTATTTTATTATCATATGCAGCGTTCGGCTGGAGTGCCTGTAGCTATGGTTACTGTACAGGTGAGGACACACCTGTCTCTGCTGGTTTTAACATCAGTCACGGGCAGAGTTTGCACCTTCACACGTCATTAGAGCGGGAAACCCTGACCTGTGCGCGCGCTCACTGTAATCTGTACTCGTGCAGTAGAAGCACACCTGCTGCACCCCAGAAACCTGAGCGCGAGGCTCACCTGCACCAACACTCCCACTGAAAAAGATCCCCGCGCGGACAGCCGTGACGTCTGCTAGCTGTGTAGTCTGAGCCGGCCTGATTAACAGATAACCGATTAATCGATGGTTTTTCGTTAAATGAGTGAAACTGACCTGAGAGCGGCTTCAGTCCTGCGCACAAGCTCATTCAAATTTACGTTAATTTTACAGGAAAGCATCAGCGCGTGCACTGACACCCGCGGACTGTTTACGGGTACGGACGGTGTGCCTCCAATAGGCTTCCGGCTGGGAACATGCTCCACGTGAAAGGTTCCTGGCCCTGCTCTGAGCTTTAGTGCTGCGGGGGAGTTCGGTCCAACGGTGGAGCCGCGTTCTCCGTGACCTTACAAACACGTCCACGTGTGTCACGTTAAACCTGACACCGACAACATGAACTCTGTGGGTTCTGCCTCCGTTTTCCCACAGGGGAAATCTCTGCATCAGCTGATCGACTGAAACGCTCTTCTTCAGAACAGGCTTCACTCCTGCGGACGTCCGAGTGGATCTGACATTAAAGGTGAGGCGGGTGGAGGCGGGGTTTCCTGTGATGGCCAAATGAAGCTTTCTGAAGCTTGTGTTGAAAAACGGTTCATTACTCGAAGCTTTTCAACACTGTCCTCTCTGGTGACATCTGCTGGCCAAAAATACGAAGAGCAGCTTGAATCTACAAAATAAAATGTACTGCTTCATTATGACTGAACACTACAGAGTGGGGTTCTGTCTGATAATGGGCTGCCGTTGTGTTGCTTTGAACATGTATATTTTGGGGTCAAAAAACATGTCTATTTGTTTAATACATAAATTTGATCAATAAAATTTCCTTCTTTAAACATATGCCATGGTGTGTTCTTTCTTTGCTTGTGACTTCTTGATGTTGGTAAATACATTAGATGAAATATATATAATATACAAATAATAATGTACAACACATAATGGAGGATGGTTCTGCTGTGAGGTCCTGACTCTGTGTACTTATGCAATTAATCATTGGACAGCTGGAAAGGTATGTTTATAAATAATATTATATTTGACCAATTTACTTATGCATATTTGTGATCTGGGGGTAGAATTGATTGTGAACTGGAAAGGGAAAATGCTTATGAACTTGTAAAGTAAAAAGATGATGCATTTAAGGTCATCCCGTTTTTATTTAAGAAGAGGATTTGTTCCTTTGTGCGATGGCCGAGTCTGTTTGTTTTCTTGGAGGTAATTTCTCCTGCATCAGAGAAAATCCTCTCACATGGAAGAGAAGACGCTGGAGTGCACAGGAACTGTAGAGATGCAGGTGTACGATCTCCCTGGGTCCCACAGACTATCAGCTAAAAGAATAAACAAATTAATTTGCTGCACATTTTGTAGAATAACATTTTAAATATTTTTTATTATATTACATTTAAAGAGTCAAATGAAAGTCTTTCTAACATTATGTTATTATGTATTTATATTATGAAAAACAGATTTTTGTTTTGTTGAGACATTTTAAGTTTCACGTTTTAAGATAAAATAAACAAACACAAAACAAAAGCAAACAACAAGAACACAAAGCTGGCAAACCCACCCGGCTGACCAAAATCAACTCAAAATACTCCCACACGACAGAACCTCGTCTCCTCCTCGCTGGCTTCGTATCTCCCAGTGGAATGATCAGTGGTTTGCTGTCTCTCACCATCAAAACACTCCACAAATCCCGTGAATGATTTACTTCCTTATAAACCACTGAATCAGGTTGTAAATGAAGCTTCGGACGTCACTGATCACGTGACTCAGGCCAGACGAATCAAGCCTCGACACAGAGCTTCTGAAGCAGTGTGTTGGTTTTTGTGACGCGCACCGGAGCGTCAGCTTCAAGCGAGCCATCACTACCTGTTACTGTCCTGGGATCAGCAGCTTTCTGTTAAATGTGGTTTGCTGTGTGCTTTATTTCAGTTTAGTGTTTGGTCTGCTGATGGAGCTGCACCTCAACCCCACCTGTGAGGAAGCCTGAGGATGAAGAGCTCAGAAGCACGAAGCAGCCAATCTGCACCTTTCTCTGATTTTTTAAATATATTTTTTCTGATTACTGTTTATTGCGGCACAGTTGGTGTGAAGCACCCACGATTTCGTTGTACATGTACGATGACAGTAAAGGGCTATGCTATTCTATTCTATTCTATTCTATTGCTCAACTGGAGAAATGGCAGCACCTACATCCACCACCACTGAGTAAATACTTGTTACTGTACTTAAGGAGCATCTTCACCTGAACACCAACAAGGACGGGATGAGAGAGAGTGTGTGTGTGTGTGTGTGCATGTGTGTGTGCGTGCGTGTACCATGTTTACATATCTTTGTGGGGACCATCAGCCCTTATGGGGACAAAGTGCCGTCCCTACAGGTTTGAAAGCATCTTTGAGACTCAAACTGTGGTTTTAGTGTCAGAGTTACAGTCAGGTTATGGTTAGGCGTCAGTTTTGATGGTTAGGATACGCGACTAGGGAAAGCATTATGTCAATTAGATGTCCTCACTGAGACATGAAAACAAGTATAAGTGTTTGTTTGTTTATCAGACCCCAGAGGGCTTCTTTGACCTTTATTGACCTTTATTATTTATTACACTCTGAAGTGACAGAAACATTCAAACTCTGAACAAAGAAAGACTCCACCCCTCAGTGTGACATCACAGTGACATTCAGCTGCAGGCCCATAACTGCAGGTTCAGGGCGAAGTCCTCCAGGTGGGAAATGTAGTCCGTACACTCAGGAGAACTACAGTCTGTCGGCCACAGCTCAAACACGGCCTCCGAGTCCAGAGGGAGGCGATACCTGCAACACGAGCACACGAGCTCAGCCTCGGCCAATCGCGAAGAGCGACAGGTGACACAGAGACACAGGGATACTGACTTGTAGTTGTTGTCAAGCGTGACCTCTGACCCACTGGCTCCCATCAGCAGGTACTGTCTGTTGTTCTGGATGTCCATGCCGCTGCAGGTTGCCTTCTTCACCAGATCCACCACGGTCCCAGACCTCACGCCCTCGAAATCTGCAGCAGGCGAGGAAAAACCACAGAAGAAGAAGATTTCACTTCACAGTGCAAAAGTGTTAAGATGTGCTTAAAGGATCCAACGGCTGCTCCATCACTCCCACCACGGTCGGCACAGTTTCATTAAAACCAGCCGGACGCCGAGCCGATCATGGCGTTCGGGCTCAGACGCAGCCGTGTGACAGCTTTCAGAATCCAGTCAGCTCACCTTTATCTGTGTTCTTAATGACTTCATCTACGGTGGCTGTGTAGGTCATAAAGTCTCCTTCTGCTGCTGACTTCGTCACCGTCACCTTGTACGCTACGGCAGAAACACAGACACAGTGTGAGCAGCTTCAAACAATCAGGCAGTGAGCTCAGATCACCGAGCTCCTGCACTCAGACGGGAACATCGAATACAAACACGTGACTAAACTCAGGACTAAACCCATTATTCAAAATCCTGCTCCTCAAGGTCTTAAATAATCAGGCCCCATCTTATCTTAATGACCTTGTAGTACCATATCACCCTATTAGAGCACTTCGCTCTCGCTCTGCAGGCTTACTTGTTGTTCCTAGAGTATTTAAAAGTAGAATGGGAGGCAGAGCCTTCAGTTTTCAGGCCCCTCTTCTGTGGAACCAGCTTCCAGTTTGGATTCAGGAGACAGACACTATCTCTACTTTCAAGATTAGGCTTAAAACTTTCCTTTTTGCTAAAGCATATAGTTAGGGCTGGACCAGGTGAACCTGAATCCTCCCTTAGTTATGCTTCAATAGGTGTAGGCTGCTGGGGGATTCCCATGATGCACTGGGTGTTTCTTCTTCACTCACTATATGTTAATAGACCTCTCTGCACTGAATCATATCTGTTATTAATCTCTGTCTCTCTTCCACAGCATGTCTTTATCCTGTCTTCCTTCTCTCACCCCAACCAATCACAGCAGATGGCCCCGCCCCTCCCTGAGCCTGGTTCTGCTGGAGGTTTCTTCCTGTTAAAAGGGAGTTTTTCCTTCCCACTGTCGCCAAAGTGCTTGCTCATACCCACATAGCAGACAGGTCTGGCCTGAATCTGGTGTCAAGCTGGCACTGCTGGCTGACTGGTGTCATGGCAGGGTGTATGTCAACCAGATGTGGGCCAGGTCTGGCAACAATGGCACTATTTATGTTCCTATTTTCCTATTTTAGTTAGAAGACCCAAATGCCATGTTGCAATACTATACTGCTATGGTAGCCAACGTTTCAAATGCAGGTTTGACAGGTTTGTGAGTGTACACTTTATCCAAAACCTAGTGAGGGTTTATTCAGGTTTACCACTGAGTGGCTGTAGTCAGGAGTTAGGGCAGGTCACCTACTGATCGGAAGGTTAGTGGTTCGATCCCTGGTTTCTCCAGTCTGCATGTCAAGTGTATGAATGTAATTAGGAAGCACTCAGTGTAGAGAAAGTGTGTGAATGTGGCATGTTGTACAGAGCACTTTGAGTAATCTGGGAGAGTAGAAAAGTGTACTATAAAAATCAGTCCATTCAGTGTCTGAACAGATTTTCATCATGTTACTTTTGTACTATTATGTTCCAGCACATGTTGTTATTACATGGCTTGATTGAGGTACACATTAGGCTGACATCTGGGGCCAGAGCTGAAACTGTTCTGGGCCAGCACAGGGCCAGCAGTGTGTCTGCAGCTGGCCCATGTGTGGGCCACCTCTGGCAAACCAGATCTGGGCCACCAAAGGGCCGTCATTCTTTGCGGTATGCGGGCCATGTGTAAGCACATTGTGTGGGCCAGATCCGGGCCAAACCAATTTTGCTATGTGGGCAGGGGGTCATATGATTGTTGGGTTTTCTCTGTATGTATTATTGTAGGGTCTACCTTACAATATAAAGCGTCATGAGACAACTGTTGCTTTGATTTGGTGCTGTATAAATAAAGTTGAATTGAACTCTGAAGCGCCACCTGCACGATGCTCTGGGGCGGAGCTGGGGTGTAAACGTGGCGTTTTGTTGCGGACGTCGCTCGGCTCACCGTATTTGATGTGAGGCTGACACGTCTCATTGGTTCGTTTGTCTGCTGTGAGCGTCACGTCCACGTCTCCTCTGTAGGTGGCGCATGCCGCTGCACGACAACATGTGAACAAACACGTTACAAAAACCTTTCACAGGTGACAGAAACCTCAGCCAATCAGACGGCCGACTACCTGTCATGCACTGACACTGTTCGCCCAGACAGAGGCGCTGCAGCTTCTGCTGCTTGTAGGAGAACTGCTTTGTGCACAAACTGCCTGAAAGAGATTAGAAATAAGACTTTATTGTTATTATTCTTCATAGCAGGAAACAAACAGGGACATGATGAATCCGATAGTTCAGGAAAAATGAGGAGCTTTTCCTCACAATGTCCACGTGTTTCCTTCTCAGCTGTAAATAAGCGATGGGAACTTGAATGAACGTGTTTAGAGCTTAAATGGATGGAGCGCTGAAATAACGACACGACGCTCTGCTGCCTCAAGAGTTTAACTGAACACAAGACTTGAGCAGCTTTGCATGATTCTCAGTTCAAAATAATCCCTGTTTGTCTCATACTGGGACCTCAGTTCACCCTGTCTCTTTTAACACCTCTCTTTAAGCCCCTCCCTCACTAAAACCCCACTTCCTTCTGATTGGCCAGCTCTGGATGCCAACTGAGGGGCAGCACTCAGTGTCTAAATTTGACGTTTGTAGCCGACGAGTTATTTTTAGAGGTGTTTCTTATGAAGGACTGTAACTGGCAGGAGGCAATAAAAACAGAACAGATACTTTTAATTTGAAAGGATTGAACTTCCATGTTTCCAAACGAGC